>NW_020838539.1:0-13053 GCF_003676395.1 Aethalodelphis obliquidens
TACCAAGGCTTGATTTGTGACCCAAGATATGATCTATCCTGGAGAATGTTCCATGAGCACTTGAGAAAAATGTGTATTCTGTTGTTTTTGGATGGAGTGTCCTATAAATATCAATTAAGTCCATCTCGTTTAATGTACCATTTAAAGTTTGTGTTTCCTTATTTATTTTCATTTTGGATGATCTGTCCATAGGTGAAAGTGGAGTGTTCAAGTCCCCTACTATGAATGTGTTACTGTCGATTTCCCCTATTATGGCTGTTAGTATTTGCCTTATGTATTGAGGTGCTCCTATTTTGGGTGCATAAATATTTACAATTGTTATATCTTCTTCTTGGATCGATCCCTTGATCATTATGTAGTGTCCTTCTTTGTCTCTTTTAATAGTCCTTATTTTAAAGTCTATTTTGTCTGATATGAGAATTGCTACTCCAGCTTTCTTTTGGCTTCCATTTGCATGGAATATCTTTTTCCATCCCCTTACTTTCAGTCTGTATGTGTCTCTAGGTCTGAAGTGGGTCTCTTGTAGACAGCATATATATGGGTCTTGTTTTTGTATCCATTCAGCTAATCTGTGTCTTTTGGTGGGAGCATTTAGTCCATTTACATTTAAGGTAATTATAGATATGTATGTTCCTATTCCCATTTTCTAAATTGTTTTGGGTTCGTTATTATAGGTCTTTTCCTTCTCTTGTGTTTCTTGCCTAGAGAAGATCCTTTAGCATTTGTTGTAAAGCTGGTTTGGTGGTGCTGAACTCTCTCAGCTTTTGCTTGTCTGTAAAGGTTTTAATTTCTCCATCAAATCTGAATGAGATCCTTGCTGGGTAGAGTAGTCTTGGCTGCAGGTTTTTCTCCTTCATCACTTTCAGTATGTCCTGCCACTCCCTTCTGGCTTGTAGGGTTTCTGCTGAGAGATCAGCTGTTAACCTTATGGGGATTCCCTTATGTGTCATTTGTTGTTTTTCCTTTGCTGCTTTTAATATGCTTTCTTTGTATTTAAGTTTTGACAGTTTGATTAATATGTGTCTTGGTGTATTTCTCCTTGTATTTATCCTGTATGGGACTCTCTGTGCTTCCTGGACTTGATTAACTATTTCCTTTCCCATATTAGGGAAGTTTTCAACTATAATCTCTTCAAATATCTTCTCAGTCCCTTTCTTTTTCTCTTCTTCTTCTGGAACCCCTATAATTCAAATGTTGGTGCATTTAATGTTGTCTCAGAGGTCTCTGAGACTGTCCTCAGTTCTTTTCATTCTTTTTTCTTTATTCTGCTCTGCAGTAGTTATTTCCACTATTTTATCTTCCAGGTCACTTATCCGTTCTTCTGCCTCAGTTATTCTGCTATTGATCCCATCTAGAGTACTTTTAATTTCATTTATTGTGTTGTTCATCGTTGCTTGTTTCATCTTTAGTTCTTCTAGGTCCTTGTTAACTGTTTCTTGCATTTTGTGCATTCTATTGTCCATTCTATCTCCAAGATTTTGGATCATCCTTACTATCATTATTCTGAATTCTTTTTCAGGTAAGCTGCCTATTTCCTCTTCATTTGTTAGGTCTGGTGCATTTTTATCTTGCTCCTTTATCTGTTGTGTTTTTTCTGTCTTCTCATTTTGCTTATCTTACTGTGTTTGGGGTCTCCTTTTCGCAGGCTGCAGGTTCGTAGTTCCTGCTGTTTTTGATGTCTTTCCCCAGTGGCTAAGGTTGGTTCAGTGGGTTGTGTAGGTTTCCGGTGGAGGGGACTAGTGCCTGTGTTGTGGTGGATGAGGCTGGATCTTGTCTCTCTAGTGGGCAGGTTCACGTCTGGTGGTGTGTTTGGGGTGTCTGTGGCCTTATTATTATTTTAGGCAGCCTCTCTGCTAATGGGTGGGCTTGTGTTCCTGTCTTGCTAGTTGTTTGGCATAGGTTGTCCAGCACTGTAGCTTGCTGGTCGTTGAGTGAAGCTGGGTACTGGTGTTAAGATGGAGGTCTCTGGGAGATTTTCGCTGTTTGATATTATGTGGAGCTGGGAGGTCTCTTGTTGACCAGTGTCCTGAAGTTGGCTCTCCTACCTCAGAGGCAGAGCCCTGACTCCTGGCTGGAGCACCAAGAGCTTTTCATCCACACGGCTCAGAATAAAAGGGAGAAAAAGTAGAGGGAATTAGTAGAAGTATGAGGAAAGAAAGAAGGAAAGGAGGGAAGGAAGGAAGGAAGAAAGAAAGAAAGAAGCAAAGAAGGAAAGAAGGAAAGAAAGGAGGGAGGGAGGGAGGGAGGAAGGAAGGAAGGAAGGAAAGAAGGAAAAAAGACAGAAAGAAAGAAGATACAGTAAAAATAAAATAAAGTATAATAAAATTATTGAATTAAAAAATTCTTATTTAGAAAAAAAAAAAAGGGACAGATAGAACCTTAGGACAAATGTTGGAAGCAAAGCTATACAGACAAAATCTTACACAGAAGCATACACATACACCCTCACTAAAAGAGGTAAATGGGGAAAAATCATAAATCTTGCTGTCAGAGACCACCTCCTCAATTTGGGATGATTCGTTGTCTAAAGGAGGGAAGGAAGGAAGGAAAGAAAGGAAAGAAAGAAAGAAAGAAAGAAAGAAAGAAAGAAAGAAAGAAAGAAGGTAAAGTATAATAACATTATTAAAATTAAAATTGATTATTAAGAAAAAACATTTTTAAAACAAACCATGGACGGATAGAACCCTAGGACAAATGGTGGAAGCAAGACTATACAGACAAGATCTCACACAGAAGTATACACATATACATTCACAAAAAGAGGAAAAGGGAAAAAAAATCATAGATCTTGCTCCTAAAGTCTACTTCCTTAATTTGGGATGATTGGTTGTCTATTCAGGTATTCCACAGATGCAGGGTATATCAAGTTGATTGTGGAGCTTTAATCCGCTGCTTCTGAGGCTGCTGGGAGAGATTTCCCTTTCTCTTCTTTGTTCTCACAGCTTCCAGGGGCTCAGCTTTGGATTTGGCCCTGCCACTGCGTGTAGGTCGCTGGAGGGCGTCTGTTTTTTGCTCAGACAGGGCGGGGTTAAAAGAGCCGCTGATTCGGGGGCTCTGGCGCACTCAGGCCGGCGGGGCGGGAGGGGCACGGCGTGTGGGGCGGGCCTGCGGCGGCAAAGGCCGGCGTGACTTTGCACCAGCCTGAGGCCCGCTGTGCGTTCTCCCGGGGAAGTTGTCCCTTGATCCCGGGAACCTGGCAGTGGCGGGCTGCACAGGATCCGCGGAAGAGCGGTGTGGAGAGTGACCTGTGCTCGCACACAGGCCCCTCGGTGGCGGCAGCAGCAGCCTTATCGTCTCCCGCCCGTCTCTGGGGTCCGCGCTTTCAGCCGCGGCTCGCGCCCGTCTCTGGGGTCCGCGCTTTTAGCCGCGGCTCGCGAGCGTCTCTGGAGCTCCTTTAAGCAACGTTCTTAAACCCCTCTCCTCACGCACCAGGAAACAAAGAGGGAAGAAAAAGTCTCTTGCCTCTTCGGCAGGTGCAGACTTTTCCCCGGACTCCCTCCCAGCTAGCCGTGGTGCACTAACCCCTTCAGGCTATGTTCAAGCCGCCAACACCAGTCCTCTCCCTGCGCTCCAGCCTCAGCTCGCAGCCCCGCCCGCCCCGGCGGGTGAGCAGACAAGCTTCTCGGGCTGGTGAGTGCCGGTCGGCACCGATCCTCTGTGCGGCAATCTCCCCGCTTTGCCCTCCGCACCCATTGCTGTGCACTCCTCCGCGGCATCGAAGCTCCCCCCTCCGCCCCCCGCAGTCTCCGCCCGCGAAGGGGCTTCCTAGTGTGTGGAAACTTTTCCTCCTTCACAGCTCCCTCCCACTGGTGCAGGTGCCGTCCCTATTCTTTTGTCTCTGTTTCTTCTTTTTTTTTCTTTTGCCCTACCCAGGTACGTGGGGAGTTTCTTGCCTTTTGGGAGGTCTGAGGTCTTCTGCCAGCGTTCAGTAGGTGTTCTGTAGGAGTTGTTCCACGTGAGATGTATTTCTGGTGTATCTGTGGGGAGGAAGGTGATCTCCCCGTCTTACTCTTCCGCCATCTTCAAGGTCCCCTGTCCTTATTCTTTTTATCATAATAAAATATTGCTATATCCATAGGAAAGTGAGAATTACCTAGGTATTCTGTGGTATCAGAGGTATCTAAAAACAGAGATTTTGCCTAGAGAAATCTTACCTGCTTTTCAGGACAACGATCCAATCTACTCATAGAAAATGATTCTCACCAGTTGAGGCACCTAACAGTCTATCATGAATTCTTATAAATCATCAATAAATTAAGTACATCTAAATTCTTTGAACCAAAATAATTTTCTTTCTTATGTTAAAGTATTCTTTTTTAGAAATATATGTAAACTATTTGTTTGTCTCATAACATTGTCATTCTCTTTGAGGGGATTATAGCATAGTAGTTTTCTGAACAAGATATAATGAAATGATTGGTCATTTATACAGTGGGATTGAAATTACAGGGTTTTTGTTGTTTTTTTTTTTACTTCAACCACTTAATTTTTAGTGTGGCTTATGAATTTCTTATAATTAGGATAAATCACTTTCATAAGAGAAACGATATCATTTTCTCAACATGTTTCCACATGGCATTATGCTAGAATAGTTAAAATTCTGTTTTTAAAAATATGATCATTCAGTAAAGTTAAATTGGTTTTCTCATATTTCCTTATATCTTCACAGATTGTGAGTGTTGGAAAGCATGTTAAAGGCTACCATTATATCATTGCAAACTTGGTAAGAACTCTTTATTTTCTGTTTTTCATAAGAATTGCTCAGACATTCAAGATTATGTTAACTGTGCCTTGAAATAGTGCTCTATTATTAAACTATATTACTTACTAAGCTTTTTATAACACATAGGATAGTACTCTTATGTGTCCACAAAAAAATTAATGGTCAATCTAAGAAAGAAATGGAAAATTTTATTTAGGCCTACCTGAGGATTATAACCTGCTAGTTAGTCTTTCAGAAAGCTCTGAGGACTGTTCTGCCCATTAGAGGTCAAAGCAACGAGATTTTCTGCACAACTTAGAGGTCAAAACATAATTTTTTGAGATAAAGGGTTATGAATCAAAGTAACATATTGACAGTTTACATAGTCCAACAAGGCAGTAGTGGGTCATTGTGACCCCTTACAGGATTGAGAGAGGAATGTTATCTCCTAATCTCCTAAGTAGTTAGCTTGCTGGTGCCAGTAGGAAATTGCTTCTTTTTCTTTCTTTCTTTCTTTCTTTTTTTTTGTGAGTAGGCATTCCTGGGTCTTCTAAGACAATCTAGGTAATATATTAATGTATAATGCAGATGCACACTGCACACTAAAGGGGAGGAGGTGGTAGCTCAAATGGTGGAAAAATTTTGTTAAATTTTTCTTGTCTTTCCTTAAAAACAATTGTATTTCATTAATCACAGTGATCATATTTCTAATTCAATATATTTTGGTGCAGATAAGCTTGATATCTGCCATAGTGACCTTTAAAGCTAATTATAATGTTTGTTTTACTATGATATTACTTGGCAAATTAGATAATGGCCTTTTGTCTGTGTGAATGATAAATGTGCTACTCTATGGATGAAGATTGTCAATACTTAGATGTATTACAAGAATGATTAAAATTGATGACCCATGTTTTTTAATTTTATGAAAAACAAGTTTGAAATGGCTATTTAAGAAAGTCTTTTGTTGGGAGTAATCCAAATTATTTTAATACTGTCAACTTTTCACATATATATAGATGTTTATTTTTTGTACAACATACAGGCATTAGTATAAAATTCTTAAAGGTGTAAGTCAAGTCCTTTTAGATTTCTTGGCAAGGCTCAAGTATTTCTTGTTAACTTTGCAAGTGCGGGGGAAAACTGACCATGCAGAGGGCCATTCTCCTTGATTTATCAGAGTACCCTGATAAAAAGGGCAGTATCATATCTTCCCTAAGGGCTTGATCTCAAAAGTGGTTTATCCTAGAGAAGTTAAGAATGTGTTCTCCTTTTCCTCTTTTCCCACCACATATTTCTTTGGTGAGGATCTTGCACTCAAAGCATGGAAAGAACAAAATGCTGCAAAACAGATTCATATTCATCCACTCTTTTCATGTGGCAAGTGGGCCATCATACTTTGAGACAGGAATTTTAAGTCTTTAGTGAACTAGGTTTCACTATGGAGTTGAGATATTAAAATACATCAGTAAACTCTAAAGTTTTATTGTATTGTGTTTCTTGAATAAAGTATAATTTTGTTACTTAATATTATCATGAAAATACTGAGAAATTTTTACTTGTTTTTTCCATTGCTTTTAGTAGGCCTGTAGTCTGGATGTTTCAAAATATTTTATAAAACTATAAATCTTAAAGCAAATATATCCTGATATTAATCACCATAAGAGAAAAAGAGAGACATTTATTGATGTGACTTATAATGTCACAATGACATTATACAAGGAGACTCTAGCAAATAGAAGGTTTTAATACCATCTATTCTTTCCAAACAATGGAATTCAGAAGGAAAAAAAAAGACAATATGTTACAGATTATCATGCCAGAACGGAATTGCTGACATTGACAAACCAATACAAAATTAAAAGAATTAATAGTTATAATATCCTAATGGGTATAACAGCCTGTATTAAACAGCCCTAGTAGATGGCATCACATTCAAGTCATCTATATAACGACTAAGTAACAACATATGAAGTAGAAAAGACTGATTTAGTTGGAGGGATTATGATGGAGACAAGGGAAGCTCCTAAACTCCCTTCCTTCCACAGACACACATACAGGGCAATTCCTCTGAGAAAAATCCAGAAACTAGCTGAATGACTCCTACACATCAGGCAGCTGAGCAAACACCCACACAGAAATGGGTTGGAAAGGGTGAGGCACACTCTTTCCATAAACACTACTCCCAGCATAGTGCCATACAATTGGAAGGGAATCCCCAACCCTCAGCTTCTACATGAAGAGCAAAGGACTTGGACCACATGTTTAACACCTCAGTTTTTAAGGCTGCCACTCAAGAGAGAGCCCCTCAAAAACACCTAGGTCCAAAAGCCAATGGGACATGCATCCACATGACCACAGTGGTGTGAAACTAGAAATTAATTACAAGAAAAAAACTGGAGAATCTACAAATATGTGGAGATTAGCCAAAGGCTCCTGACAACCATTGGGTCAAAAGAAATCAAGAGTGAAATAAAAAAGTACCTTGAGACAAATGCAATTGGAAATGGAAACATACCATGCCAGAACATATGGAATACACCTAAAGCAGTTCTAAAAGGGAAGTTTATAGAAATAGATGCCAACATTAAATAAAAATAGAGAAATCAAATAAAGAACTTTATACCTCAAGGAACTAGAAAAATGAGAAAAAACTAAGCTCAAATTTAGGTGAGGGAAGGAAATAACAAAGATCAAAGTGGAGATAAATGAAATAGAGACTAAAAAGACAATAGAAAATATCGATGAAGGTAGTTTTAAAAGATAAACAAAATTGACAAATCTTTAACTAGACAAAGGAAAAAGAAAACTTTTAAAAATCATAAAGGTAAGAAGATCAATTGCAGCTAATACCACAGAAATACTAAAGATCATAAGAAACTACTGTGAACAATAATACTGACAAATTATATACCCTAGAAGAAATGAATAAATACCTAGAAGCATAAAACATATCAAGCATGAATTATAATTAAAAGGAAAATCTGAACTAACCAATAACAAGAGAGTAGTTTGAATCAGTAACCAAATCACTCCTCCACAAAAAAGTCAAGGACCATATGGCTTCATGGATAATTTCTACCAAACCTTTAAACAAGAATAATTACCAAAACTTTTAAAATTATTCCAATAAATAGAAGCAGAGAGAACACTTCCAAATTTACTTTCAAGGCCAACATTACACTGATACCAAAGCCAGACAATGACACTACAAAAAAAGTAAATTTCAGACTGATTGTTGAACATAGATGCAAAATCCTCTACAAAATATTAACAAACCAAATTAAACAGTACATTAAAAGGATGGAACGAAGATCATATCAAGATCAAGAGGGATTTGCCCAGAGATGCAAGGATGGTTTGATATCAGCGAATTGACCAATGTGATGGCACCACATTACAAAAAGAATAAAAATCATATGATCATCTCAATAGAGGCAGAAAAAGCTTTTGACATAATTCACATCATTTCATGATAAAAAAATCTCAAGAATCTGAGTATAGAAGGAACATACTGCACTATAAAAAAGGCCATGTATGACAAGCCCACATCTAACATCATATCTAATGTTGAAAAGCTGAAAGCTTTTCATTTAACATGAGGATGTCTTCTCTCACCACTATTTTTCTTTTTTTATTTTTATATTTATTTAGTTATTTATTTATTTTTGAATTTTATTTTATTTTTTTATATAGCAGGTTCTTATTAGTTATCCATTTCATACATATTAGTGTATATATGTCAATCCCAATCTCCCAATTCATCACACTACAACCACCACCCACCCCCGCCACGTCCCCCCTTGATGTCTATACAATTGTTCTCTACATCTGTGTCTCAATTTCTGCCCTGCAAACTGGTTGATCTGTACCATTTTTCTAGGTTCCACATATATGTGTTAATATACAATATTTGTTTTTCTCTTTCTGACACTTCACTCTGTATGACAGTCACTAGATCCATCCACATCTCTACAAATGACTCAATTTTGTTCCTTTTTCTGGATGAGTAATATTCCATTGTATATATGTACCATATCTTCTTTATCCATTCATCTGTCAATGTGCATTTAGGTTGCTTCCATGTCCTGGCTATTGTAAATACTGCTGCAATGAACATTGGAGTATGTGTGTCTTTTTGAATTATGGTTTTCTCTGGGTATATGCCCAGTAGTGGGACTGCTGGGTCATATAGTAATTCTACTTTTAGTTATATTAAGGAACCTCCATAGAGTTCTCCATAGAGGCTGTATCAATTTACATTCCAACCAACAATACAAGGGGGTTCCCTTTTCTACACACCCTCTCCAGAATTTAATGTTTGTAGATTTTCTAATGATGCCCATTCTAATTGGTGTGAGGTGATACCTCAGTGTAGTTTTGATTTGTATTACTATAATAATTAGTGATTTTGAGCAGCTTTTCATGTGCATCTTGGCCAACTATGTGTCTTCTTTGGAGAAATGTCTATTTAGGTCTTCTGCCCATTTTTTGATTGGGTTGTTTGTTTTATTAATATTGAGCTGCATGAGGTGTTTATATATTTTAGAGATTAATCCTTTGTCCATTGATTCATTTGCAAATATTTATCCCATTCTGAGGGCTGTCTTTTCATCTTGTTTGTACTTTCCTTTGCTGTGCAAAAGCCTTTAAGTTTCTATAGCCCCCATTTGTTCATTTTTCTTTTCATTTCCATTACTCTAGGATATGGATCAAAAAAGATCTTCCTGTGATTTATGTCAGAGTGTTCTTCCTAAGTTTTCCTCTAAGAGTTTAAGTGTCTGGTCTTACATTTAGGTCTCTAATGCATTTTGAGTTTATTTTTGTGTATGGTGTTAGGGAGTATTCTTTTTTTTTTTTTACATCTTTATTGGAGTATAATCGCTTTACAATGGTGTCTTAGTTTCTGCTTCATAACAAAGTGAATCAGTTATACATATACATATGTACCCATATCTCCTCCCTCTTGCATCTCCCTCCCTCCCAACTTCCCTATCCCACCCATCCAGGTGTTCAGAATGCACCGAGCTGATTTCCCTGTGCTATGTGTCTGCTTCCCACTAGCTATTTATTTTACGTTTGGTAGTGTATATATGTCCATGTCACTCTCTCACCTTGTCACAGCTTACCCTTTCTCCTCCCCATATCCTCAACTCCATTCTCTAGTAGGTCTGTGTCTTTATTCCCATCTTACCCCTAGATTCTTCATTACAATTTTTTTTCTTAGATTCCATATATATGTGTTAGCATATGGTATTTGTCTTTCTCTTTCTGATTTACTTCACTCTGTATGACAGACTCTAGGTCCATCCACCTCACTACAAATAAATCAATTTCATTTCTTTTTATGGCTGAGTAATGTTCCATTGTATATACGTGCCACATCTTCTTTATCCATTCATCCGATGATGGACACTTAGGTTGTTTCCATCTCCTGGCTGTTGTAAACAGAGCTGCAATGAACATTTTGTCACATGACTCTTTTTGAATTATGGTTTCCCCAGGGTATATGCCCAGTAGTGGGATTGCTGGGTCATATGGTAGTTCTATTTGTAGTTTTTTAAGGAACTTCCATACTGTTCTCCATAGAGACTGTACCAATTCACATTCCCATCAGCAGTGCAAGAGTGTTCCCTTTTCTCCACACCCTCTCCAGCATTTATTGTTTCTAGATTTTTTGATGATGGCCATTCTGACTAGTGTGACATAATATCTCATTGTAGTTTTGATTTGCATTTCTCTAATGATTAATGATGTTGAGCATTCTTTCATGTGTTTGTTGGCAATCTCTATATCTTCTCTCAGGAAATGTCTGTTTAGGTCTTCTGCCCATTTTTGGATTGGGTTTTTTGTTTTTTGTTATTGAGCTGCATGAAGTCTTGTAAATTGTGGAGATTAATCTTTTGTCAGTTGCTTCATTTGAAAATATTTTCTCCCATTCTGAGGGTTGTCTTTTGGTCTTGTTTATGTTGCCTTTGCTGTGCAAAAGCTTTGAAGTTTCATTAGGTCCCATTTGTTTATTTTTGGTTTTATTTCCATTTCTCTAGGAGGTGGATCAAAAAGGATCTTGCTGTGATTTATGTCATAGAGTGTTCTGCCTGTTTTCCTCTAAGAGTTTGAGAGTATCTGGCCTTATATTTAGGTCTTTAATCCATTTTGAGCTTATTTTTGTGTATGGTGTTAAGGAGTGTTATAATCTCATACTTTTACATGTACCTGTCTAGTTTCCCAACACCACTTATTGAAGAGGCTATCCTTTCTCCACTGTATATTCCTGCCACCTTTATCAAAGATAAGGTGTCCATATGTGCGTGGGTTGATCTCTGGGCTTTCTATCCTGTTCCATTGATCTATATTTTTGTTTTTGTTCCAGAACCATACTGTCTTGATTACTGTAGCTTTGTAGAATAGTCTGAAGACTGGGGGCCTGATTCTTCCAGCTCCGTTTTTCATTCTCAAGATTGCTTTGGTTATCAGGGTCTATTGTGTTTCCATACAAATTGTGAAATTTTTTGTTCTATTTCTGTGAAAAATACCAGTGGTAGTTTGATAGGTGTTGCATTGAATATGTAGATTGCTTTGGGTAGTAGAGTCATTTACACAATGTTGATTCTTCCAAGAATCCAAGAACATGGTATACCTCTCCATCTATTTGTATCATCTTTAATTTCTTTCATCAGTGTCTTATAATTTTCTGCATACAGGTCTTTTGTCTCCTTAGGTAGGTTTATTCCTAGATATTTTATTATTTTTGCTGCAGTGGTAAATGGGAGTGGTTTCTTGATTTCACTTTCAGATTTTTCATTATTAGTGTATAGAAATGCCAGAGATTTCTGTGCATTAATTTTTTTTCCTGCTACTTTACCAAATCCATTGATAAGCTTTAGTAGTTTTCCGGTAGCATCTTTAGGATTCTGTATGTATAGTATCATGTCATCTGCAAACAGTGACAGTTTTACTTCCTGTTTTCCAATTTGGATTCCTTTTACTTCCTTTTCTTCTCTGAGTGCTGTGGCTAAAACTTCCAAAACTCTGTTGAATAAGAGTGGTGAGAGTGGGCAACCTTGTCTTGTTCCTGATCGTGGTGGAAATGCTTTCAGTTTTTCACCATTGAGGATGATGTTTGCTATGGGCTTGTCATATATGGCCTTTATTATGTTGAGGAAAGTTCCCTCTATGCCTACTTTCTGCAGGGTTTTTATCATAAATAGGTGTTGAATTTTGTCAAAAGCTTTCTCTGCATCTGTTGAGGTGATCATATGTTTTTTCTCCTTCAATTTGTTAATATGGTTTATCACATTGATAGATTTGCGTATATTGAAGAATCCTTGAATTCCTGGAATAAACCCCACTTGATCATGGTGTATGATCCTTTTAATGTGCTGTTGGATTCTGTTTGCTAGTATTTTGTTGAGGATTTTTGCATCTATGATCATCAGTGATATTGGCCTGTAGTTTTCTTTCTTTGTGACATCCTTGTCTGGTTTTGGTATCAAGGTGATGGTGGCCTCGTAGAAGGAGTTTGGGAGTGTTCCTCCCTCTGCTATATTTTGGAAGAGTTTGAGAAGGATAGGTGTTAGCTCTTCTCTAAATGTTTGATAGAATTCGCCTGTGAAGCCATCTGGTCCTGGGCTTTTCTTTGTTGGAAGATTTTTAATCACAGTTTCAATTTCAATGCTTGTGATTGGTCTGTTCATATTTTCTATTTCTTCCTGATTCAGTCTTGGCAGCTTGTGCATTTCTAAGAATTTGTCCATTTCTTCCAGATTGTCCGTTTTATTGGCATAGAGTTGCTTGTAGTAATCTCTCATGATCTCTTTTATTTCTGCAGTGTCAGTTGTTACCTCTCCTTTTTCATTTCTAATTCTATTGATTTGAGTCTTCTCCCTTTTTTTCTTGATGAGTCTGGCTAGTGGTTTATCTATTTTGTTTATCTTCTCAGAGAACCAGCTTTTAGTTTTATTGATCTTTGCTATTGTTTCCTTCATTTCTTTTTCATTTATTTCTGATCTGATTTTTATGATTTCTTTCCTTCTGGTAGCTTTGGGGTTTTTTTTGTTCTTCTTTCTCTAATTGCTTGAGGTGCAAGGTTAGGTTGTTTATTTGAGATGTTTCCTGCTTCTTATGATGGGCTTGTATTGCTATAAACTTCCCCCTTAAAACTGCTTTTGCTGCATCCCACAAGTTTTGGGTCGTTTTGTCTCCATTGTCATTTGTTTCTAGGTATTTTTTTTTATTTCCTCTTTGATTTCTTCAGTGGTCACTTCATTATCAAGTAGTGTATTGTTTAGCCTCCATGTGTTTGTATTTTTTACAGATCTTTTCCTGTAATTGATATCTAGTCTCATGGC
>NW_020838540.1:0-13053 GCF_003676395.1 Aethalodelphis obliquidens
TACCAAGGCTTGATTTGTGACCCAAGATATGATCTATCCTGGAGAATGTTCCATGAGCACTTGAGAAAAATGTGTATTCTGTTGTTTTTGGATGGAGTGTCCTATAAATATCAATTAAGTCCATCTCGTTTAATGTACCATTTAAAGTTTGTGTTTCCTTATTTATTTTCATTTTGGATGATCTGTCCATAGGTGAAAGTGGAGTGTTCAAGTCCCCTACTATGAATGTGTTACTGTCGATTTCCCCTATTATGGCTGTTAGTATTTGCCTTATGTATTGAGGTGCTCCTATTTTGGGTGCATAAATATTTACAATTGTTATATCTTCTTCTTGGATCGATCCCTTGATCATTATGTAGTGTCCTTCTTTGTCTCTTTTAATAGTCCTTATTTTAAAGTCTATTTTGTCTGATATGAGAATTGCTACTCCAGCTTTCTTTTGGCTTCCATTTGCATGGAATATCTTTTTCCATCCCCTTACTTTCAGTCTGTATGTGTCTCTAGGTCTGAAGTGGGTCTCTTGTAGACAGCATATATATGGGTCTTGTTTTTGTATCCATTCAGCTAATCTGTGTCTTTTGGTGGGAGCATTTAGTCCATTTACATTTAAGGTAATTATAGATATGTATGTTCCTATTCCCATTTTCTAAATTGTTTTGGGTTCGTTATTATAGGTCTTTTCCTTCTCTTGTGTTTCTTGCCTAGAGAAGATCCTTTAGCATTTGTTGTAAAGCTGGTTTGGTGGTGCTGAACTCTCTCAGCTTTTGCTTGTCTGTAAAGGTTTTAATTTCTCCATCAAATCTGAATGAGATCCTTGCTGGGTAGAGTAGTCTTGGCTGCAGGTTTTTCTCCTTCATCACTTTCAGTATGTCCTGCCACTCCCTTCTGGCTTGTAGGGTTTCTGCTGAGAGATCAGCTGTTAACCTTATGGGGATTCCCTTATGTGTCATTTGTTGTTTTTCCTTTGCTGCTTTTAATATGCTTTCTTTGTATTTAAGTTTTGACAGTTTGATTAATATGTGTCTTGGTGTATTTCTCCTTGTATTTATCCTGTATGGGACTCTCTGTGCTTCCTGGACTTGATTAACTATTTCCTTTCCCATATTAGGGAAGTTTTCAACTATAATCTCTTCAAATATCTTCTCAGTCCCTTTCTTTTTCTCTTCTTCTTCTGGAACCCCTATAATTCAAATGTTGGTGCATTTAATGTTGTCTCAGAGGTCTCTGAGACTGTCCTCAGTTCTTTTCATTCTTTTTTCTTTATTCTGCTCTGCAGTAGTTATTTCCACTATTTTATCTTCCAGGTCACTTATCCGTTCTTCTGCCTCAGTTATTCTGCTATTGATCCCATCTAGAGTACTTTTAATTTCATTTATTGTGTTGTTCATCGTTGCTTGTTTCATCTTTAGTTCTTCTAGGTCCTTGTTAACTGTTTCTTGCATTTTGTGCATTCTATTGTCCATTCTATCTCCAAGATTTTGGATCATCCTTACTATCATTATTCTGAATTCTTTTTCAGGTAAGCTGCCTATTTCCTCTTCATTTGTTAGGTCTGGTGCATTTTTATCTTGCTCCTTTATCTGTTGTGTTTTTTCTGTCTTCTCATTTTGCTTATCTTACTGTGTTTGGGGTCTCCTTTTCGCAGGCTGCAGGTTCGTAGTTCCTGCTGTTTTTGATGTCTTTCCCCAGTGGCTAAGGTTGGTTCAGTGGGTTGTGTAGGTTTCCGGTGGAGGGGACTAGTGCCTGTGTTGTGGTGGATGAGGCTGGATCTTGTCTCTCTAGTGGGCAGGTTCACGTCTGGTGGTGTGTTTGGGGTGTCTGTGGCCTTATTATTATTTTAGGCAGCCTCTCTGCTAATGGGTGGGCTTGTGTTCCTGTCTTGCTAGTTGTTTGGCATAGGTTGTCCAGCACTGTAGCTTGCTGGTCGTTGAGTGAAGCTGGGTACTGGTGTTAAGATGGAGGTCTCTGGGAGATTTTCGCTGTTTGATATTATGTGGAGCTGGGAGGTCTCTTGTTGACCAGTGTCCTGAAGTTGGCTCTCCTACCTCAGAGGCAGAGCCCTGACTCCTGGCTGGAGCACCAAGAGCTTTTCATCCACACGGCTCAGAATAAAAGGGAGAAAAAGTAGAGGGAATTAGTAGAAGTATGAGGAAAGAAAGAAGGAAAGGAGGGAAGGAAGGAAGGAAGAAAGAAAGAAAGAAGCAAAGAAGGAAAGAAGGAAAGAAAGGAGGGAGGGAGGGAGGGAGGAAGGAAGGAAGGAAGGAAAGAAGGAAAAAAGACAGAAAGAAAGAAGATACAGTAAAAATAAAATAAAGTATAATAAAATTATTGAATTAAAAAATTCTTATTTAGAAAAAAAAAAAAGGGACAGATAGAACCTTAGGACAAATGTTGGAAGCAAAGCTATACAGACAAAATCTTACACAGAAGCATACACATACACCCTCACTAAAAGAGGTAAATGGGGAAAAATCATAAATCTTGCTGTCAGAGACCACCTCCTCAATTTGGGATGATTCGTTGTCTAAAGGAGGGAAGGAAGGAAGGAAAGAAAGGAAAGAAAGAAAGAAAGAAAGAAAGAAAGAAAGAAAGAAAGAAAGAAGGTAAAGTATAATAACATTATTAAAATTAAAATTGATTATTAAGAAAAAACATTTTTAAAACAAACCATGGACGGATAGAACCCTAGGACAAATGGTGGAAGCAAGACTATACAGACAAGATCTCACACAGAAGTATACACATATACATTCACAAAAAGAGGAAAAGGGAAAAAAAATCATAGATCTTGCTCCTAAAGTCTACTTCCTTAATTTGGGATGATTGGTTGTCTATTCAGGTATTCCACAGATGCAGGGTATATCAAGTTGATTGTGGAGCTTTAATCCGCTGCTTCTGAGGCTGCTGGGAGAGATTTCCCTTTCTCTTCTTTGTTCTCACAGCTTCCAGGGGCTCAGCTTTGGATTTGGCCCTGCCACTGCGTGTAGGTCGCTGGAGGGCGTCTGTTTTTTGCTCAGACAGGGCGGGGTTAAAAGAGCCGCTGATTCGGGGGCTCTGGCGCACTCAGGCCGGCGGGGCGGGAGGGGCACGGCGTGTGGGGCGGGCCTGCGGCGGCAAAGGCCGGCGTGACTTTGCACCAGCCTGAGGCCCGCTGTGCGTTCTCCCGGGGAAGTTGTCCCTTGATCCCGGGAACCTGGCAGTGGCGGGCTGCACAGGATCCGCGGAAGAGCGGTGTGGAGAGTGACCTGTGCTCGCACACAGGCCCCTCGGTGGCGGCAGCAGCAGCCTTATCGTCTCCCGCCCGTCTCTGGGGTCCGCGCTTTCAGCCGCGGCTCGCGCCCGTCTCTGGGGTCCGCGCTTTTAGCCGCGGCTCGCGAGCGTCTCTGGAGCTCCTTTAAGCAACGTTCTTAAACCCCTCTCCTCACGCACCAGGAAACAAAGAGGGAAGAAAAAGTCTCTTGCCTCTTCGGCAGGTGCAGACTTTTCCCCGGACTCCCTCCCAGCTAGCCGTGGTGCACTAACCCCTTCAGGCTATGTTCAAGCCGCCAACACCAGTCCTCTCCCTGCGCTCCAGCCTCAGCTCGCAGCCCCGCCCGCCCCGGCGGGTGAGCAGACAAGCTTCTCGGGCTGGTGAGTGCCGGTCGGCACCGATCCTCTGTGCGGCAATCTCCCCGCTTTGCCCTCCGCACCCATTGCTGTGCACTCCTCCGCGGCATCGAAGCTCCCCCCTCCGCCCCCCGCAGTCTCCGCCCGCGAAGGGGCTTCCTAGTGTGTGGAAACTTTTCCTCCTTCACAGCTCCCTCCCACTGGTGCAGGTGCCGTCCCTATTCTTTTGTCTCTGTTTCTTCTTTTTTTTTCTTTTGCCCTACCCAGGTACGTGGGGAGTTTCTTGCCTTTTGGGAGGTCTGAGGTCTTCTGCCAGCGTTCAGTAGGTGTTCTGTAGGAGTTGTTCCACGTGAGATGTATTTCTGGTGTATCTGTGGGGAGGAAGGTGATCTCCCCGTCTTACTCTTCCGCCATCTTCAAGGTCCCCTGTCCTTATTCTTTTTATCATAATAAAATATTGCTATATCCATAGGAAAGTGAGAATTACCTAGGTATTCTGTGGTATCAGAGGTATCTAAAAACAGAGATTTTGCCTAGAGAAATCTTACCTGCTTTTCAGGACAACGATCCAATCTACTCATAGAAAATGATTCTCACCAGTTGAGGCACCTAACAGTCTATCATGAATTCTTATAAATCATCAATAAATTAAGTACATCTAAATTCTTTGAACCAAAATAATTTTCTTTCTTATGTTAAAGTATTCTTTTTTAGAAATATATGTAAACTATTTGTTTGTCTCATAACATTGTCATTCTCTTTGAGGGGATTATAGCATAGTAGTTTTCTGAACAAGATATAATGAAATGATTGGTCATTTATACAGTGGGATTGAAATTACAGGGTTTTTGTTGTTTTTTTTTTTACTTCAACCACTTAATTTTTAGTGTGGCTTATGAATTTCTTATAATTAGGATAAATCACTTTCATAAGAGAAACGATATCATTTTCTCAACATGTTTCCACATGGCATTATGCTAGAATAGTTAAAATTCTGTTTTTAAAAATATGATCATTCAGTAAAGTTAAATTGGTTTTCTCATATTTCCTTATATCTTCACAGATTGTGAGTGTTGGAAAGCATGTTAAAGGCTACCATTATATCATTGCAAACTTGGTAAGAACTCTTTATTTTCTGTTTTTCATAAGAATTGCTCAGACATTCAAGATTATGTTAACTGTGCCTTGAAATAGTGCTCTATTATTAAACTATATTACTTACTAAGCTTTTTATAACACATAGGATAGTACTCTTATGTGTCCACAAAAAAATTAATGGTCAATCTAAGAAAGAAATGGAAAATTTTATTTAGGCCTACCTGAGGATTATAACCTGCTAGTTAGTCTTTCAGAAAGCTCTGAGGACTGTTCTGCCCATTAGAGGTCAAAGCAACGAGATTTTCTGCACAACTTAGAGGTCAAAACATAATTTTTTGAGATAAAGGGTTATGAATCAAAGTAACATATTGACAGTTTACATAGTCCAACAAGGCAGTAGTGGGTCATTGTGACCCCTTACAGGATTGAGAGAGGAATGTTATCTCCTAATCTCCTAAGTAGTTAGCTTGCTGGTGCCAGTAGGAAATTGCTTCTTTTTCTTTCTTTCTTTCTTTCTTTTTTTTTGTGAGTAGGCATTCCTGGGTCTTCTAAGACAATCTAGGTAATATATTAATGTATAATGCAGATGCACACTGCACACTAAAGGGGAGGAGGTGGTAGCTCAAATGGTGGAAAAATTTTGTTAAATTTTTCTTGTCTTTCCTTAAAAACAATTGTATTTCATTAATCACAGTGATCATATTTCTAATTCAATATATTTTGGTGCAGATAAGCTTGATATCTGCCATAGTGACCTTTAAAGCTAATTATAATGTTTGTTTTACTATGATATTACTTGGCAAATTAGATAATGGCCTTTTGTCTGTGTGAATGATAAATGTGCTACTCTATGGATGAAGATTGTCAATACTTAGATGTATTACAAGAATGATTAAAATTGATGACCCATGTTTTTTAATTTTATGAAAAACAAGTTTGAAATGGCTATTTAAGAAAGTCTTTTGTTGGGAGTAATCCAAATTATTTTAATACTGTCAACTTTTCACATATATATAGATGTTTATTTTTTGTACAACATACAGGCATTAGTATAAAATTCTTAAAGGTGTAAGTCAAGTCCTTTTAGATTTCTTGGCAAGGCTCAAGTATTTCTTGTTAACTTTGCAAGTGCGGGGGAAAACTGACCATGCAGAGGGCCATTCTCCTTGATTTATCAGAGTACCCTGATAAAAAGGGCAGTATCATATCTTCCCTAAGGGCTTGATCTCAAAAGTGGTTTATCCTAGAGAAGTTAAGAATGTGTTCTCCTTTTCCTCTTTTCCCACCACATATTTCTTTGGTGAGGATCTTGCACTCAAAGCATGGAAAGAACAAAATGCTGCAAAACAGATTCATATTCATCCACTCTTTTCATGTGGCAAGTGGGCCATCATACTTTGAGACAGGAATTTTAAGTCTTTAGTGAACTAGGTTTCACTATGGAGTTGAGATATTAAAATACATCAGTAAACTCTAAAGTTTTATTGTATTGTGTTTCTTGAATAAAGTATAATTTTGTTACTTAATATTATCATGAAAATACTGAGAAATTTTTACTTGTTTTTTCCATTGCTTTTAGTAGGCCTGTAGTCTGGATGTTTCAAAATATTTTATAAAACTATAAATCTTAAAGCAAATATATCCTGATATTAATCACCATAAGAGAAAAAGAGAGACATTTATTGATGTGACTTATAATGTCACAATGACATTATACAAGGAGACTCTAGCAAATAGAAGGTTTTAATACCATCTATTCTTTCCAAACAATGGAATTCAGAAGGAAAAAAAAAGACAATATGTTACAGATTATCATGCCAGAACGGAATTGCTGACATTGACAAACCAATACAAAATTAAAAGAATTAATAGTTATAATATCCTAATGGGTATAACAGCCTGTATTAAACAGCCCTAGTAGATGGCATCACATTCAAGTCATCTATATAACGACTAAGTAACAACATATGAAGTAGAAAAGACTGATTTAGTTGGAGGGATTATGATGGAGACAAGGGAAGCTCCTAAACTCCCTTCCTTCCACAGACACACATACAGGGCAATTCCTCTGAGAAAAATCCAGAAACTAGCTGAATGACTCCTACACATCAGGCAGCTGAGCAAACACCCACACAGAAATGGGTTGGAAAGGGTGAGGCACACTCTTTCCATAAAC
The DNA here is from genome assembly GCF_003676395.1 of Aethalodelphis obliquidens. NCBI lineage: Eukaryota > Metazoa > Chordata > Mammalia > Artiodactyla > Delphinidae > Aethalodelphis > Aethalodelphis obliquidens. The sequence goes on from NW_020838540.1 coordinate 6,881, forward strand.
ACTACTCCCAGCATAGTGCCATACAATTGGAAGGGAATCCCCAACCCTCAGCTTCTACATGAAGAGCAAAGGACTTGGACCACATGTTTAACACCTCAGTTTTTAAGGCTGCCACTCAAGAGAGAGCCCCTCAAAAACACCTAGGTCCAAAAGCCAATGGGACATGCATCCACATGACCACAGTGGTGTGAAACTAGAAATTAATTACAAGAAAAAAACTGGAGAATCTACAAATATGTGGAGATTAGCCAAAGGCTCCTGACAACCATTGGGTCAAAAGAAATCAAGAGTGAAATAAAAAAGTACCTTGAGACAAATGCAATTGGAAATGGAAACATACCATGCCAGAACATATGGAATACACCTAAAGCAGTTCTAAAAGGGAAGTTTATAGAAATAGATGCCAACATTAAATAAAAATAGAGAAATCAAATAAAGAACTTTATACCTCAAGGAACTAGAAAAATGAGAAAAAACTAAGCTCAAATTTAGGTGAGGGAAGGAAATAACAAAGATCAAAGTGGAGATAAATGAAATAGAGACTAAAAAGACAATAGAAAATATCGATGAAGGTAGTTTTAAAAGATAAACAAAATTGACAAATCTTTAACTAGACAAAGGAAAAAGAAAACTTTTAAAAATCATAAAGGTAAGAAGATCAATTGCAGCTAATACCACAGAAATACTAAAGATCATAAGAAACTACTGTGAACAATAATACTGACAAATTATATACCCTAGAAGAAATGAATAAATACCTAGAAGCATAAAACATATCAAGCATGAATTATAATTAAAAGGAAAATCTGAACTAACCAATAACAAGAGAGTAGTTTGAATCAGTAACCAAATCACTCCTCCACAAAAAAGTCAAGGACCATATGGCTTCATGGATAATTTCTACCAAACCTTTAAACAAGAATAATTACCAAAACTTTTAAAATTATTCCAATAAATAGAAGCAGAGAGAACACTTCCAAATTTACTTTCAAGGCCAACATTACACTGATACCAAAGCCAGACAATGACACTACAAAAAAAGTAAATTTCAGACTGATTGTTGAACATAGATGCAAAATCCTCTACAAAATATTAACAAACCAAATTAAACAGTACATTAAAAGGATGGAACGAAGATCATATCAAGATCAAGAGGGATTTGCCCAGAGATGCAAGGATGGTTTGATATCAGCGAATTGACCAATGTGATGGCACCACATTACAAAAAGAATAAAAATCATATGATCATCTCAATAGAGGCAGAAAAAGCTTTTGACATAATTCACATCATTTCATGATAAAAAAATCTCAAGAATCTGAGTATAGAAGGAACATACTGCACTATAAAAAAGGCCATGTATGACAAGCCCACATCTAACATCATATCTAATGTTGAAAAGCTGAAAGCTTTTCATTTAACATGAGGATGTCTTCTCTCACCACTATTTTTCTTTTTTTATTTTTATATTTATTTAGTTATTTATTTATTTTTGAATTTTATTTTATTTTTTTATATAGCAGGTTCTTATTAGTTATCCATTTCATACATATTAGTGTATATATGTCAATCCCAATCTCCCAATTCATCACACTACAACCACCACCCACCCCCGCCACGTCCCCCCTTGATGTCTATACAATTGTTCTCTACATCTGTGTCTCAATTTCTGCCCTGCAAACTGGTTGATCTGTACCATTTTTCTAGGTTCCACATATATGTGTTAATATACAATATTTGTTTTTCTCTTTCTGACACTTCACTCTGTATGACAGTCACTAGATCCATCCACATCTCTACAAATGACTCAATTTTGTTCCTTTTTCTGGATGAGTAATATTCCATTGTATATATGTACCATATCTTCTTTATCCATTCATCTGTCAATGTGCATTTAGGTTGCTTCCATGTCCTGGCTATTGTAAATACTGCTGCAATGAACATTGGAGTATGTGTGTCTTTTTGAATTATGGTTTTCTCTGGGTATATGCCCAGTAGTGGGACTGCTGGGTCATATAGTAATTCTACTTTTAGTTATATTAAGGAACCTCCATAGAGTTCTCCATAGAGGCTGTATCAATTTACATTCCAACCAACAATACAAGGGGGTTCCCTTTTCTACACACCCTCTCCAGAATTTAATGTTTGTAGATTTTCTAATGATGCCCATTCTAATTGGTGTGAGGTGATACCTCAGTGTAGTTTTGATTTGTATTACTATAATAATTAGTGATTTTGAGCAGCTTTTCATGTGCATCTTGGCCAACTATGTGTCTTCTTTGGAGAAATGTCTATTTAGGTCTTCTGCCCATTTTTTGATTGGGTTGTTTGTTTTATTAATATTGAGCTGCATGAGGTGTTTATATATTTTAGAGATTAATCCTTTGTCCATTGATTCATTTGCAAATATTTATCCCATTCTGAGGGCTGTCTTTTCATCTTGTTTGTACTTTCCTTTGCTGTGCAAAAGCCTTTAAGTTTCTATAGCCCCCATTTGTTCATTTTTCTTTTCATTTCCATTACTCTAGGATATGGATCAAAAAAGATCTTCCTGTGATTTATGTCAGAGTGTTCTTCCTAAGTTTTCCTCTAAGAGTTTAAGTGTCTGGTCTTACATTTAGGTCTCTAATGCATTTTGAGTTTATTTTTGTGTATGGTGTTAGGGAGTATTCTTTTTTTTTTTTTACATCTTTATTGGAGTATAATCGCTTTACAATGGTGTCTTAGTTTCTGCTTCATAACAAAGTGAATCAGTTATACATATACATATGTACCCATATCTCCTCCCTCTTGCATCTCCCTCCCTCCCAACTTCCCTATCCCACCCATCCAGGTGTTCAGAATGCACCGAGCTGATTTCCCTGTGCTATGTGTCTGCTTCCCACTAGCTATTTATTTTACGTTTGGTAGTGTATATATGTCCATGTCACTCTCTCACCTTGTCACAGCTTACCCTTTCTCCTCCCCATATCCTCAACTCCATTCTCTAGTAGGTCTGTGTCTTTATTCCCATCTTACCCCTAGATTCTTCATTACAATTTTTTTTCTTAGATTCCATATATATGTGTTAGCATATGGTATTTGTCTTTCTCTTTCTGATTTACTTCACTCTGTATGACAGACTCTAGGTCCATCCACCTCACTACAAATAAATCAATTTCATTTCTTTTTATGGCTGAGTAATGTTCCATTGTATATACGTGCCACATCTTCTTTATCCATTCATCCGATGATGGACACTTAGGTTGTTTCCATCTCCTGGCTGTTGTAAACAGAGCTGCAATGAACATTTTGTCACATGACTCTTTTTGAATTATGGTTTCCCCAGGGTATATGCCCAGTAGTGGGATTGCTGGGTCATATGGTAGTTCTATTTGTAGTTTTTTAAGGAACTTCCATACTGTTCTCCATAGAGACTGTACCAATTCACATTCCCATCAGCAGTGCAAGAGTGTTCCCTTTTCTCCACACCCTCTCCAGCATTTATTGTTTCTAGATTTTTTGATGATGGCCATTCTGACTAGTGTGACATAATATCTCATTGTAGTTTTGATTTGCATTTCTCTAATGATTAATGATGTTGAGCATTCTTTCATGTGTTTGTTGGCAATCTCTATATCTTCTCTCAGGAAATGTCTGTTTAGGTCTTCTGCCCATTTTTGGATTGGGTTTTTTGTTTTTTGTTATTGAGCTGCATGAAGTCTTGTAAATTGTGGAGATTAATCTTTTGTCAGTTGCTTCATTTGAAAATATTTTCTCCCATTCTGAGGGTTGTCTTTTGGTCTTGTTTATGTTGCCTTTGCTGTGCAAAAGCTTTGAAGTTTCATTAGGTCCCATTTGTTTATTTTTGGTTTTATTTCCATTTCTCTAGGAGGTGGATCAAAAAGGATCTTGCTGTGATTTATGTCATAGAGTGTTCTGCCTGTTTTCCTCTAAGAGTTTGAGAGTATCTGGCCTTATATTTAGGTCTTTAATCCATTTTGAGCTTATTTTTGTGTATGGTGTTAAGGAGTGTTATAATCTCATACTTTTACATGTACCTGTCTAGTTTCCCAACACCACTTATTGAAGAGGCTATCCTTTCTCCACTGTATATTCCTGCCACCTTTATCAAAGATAAGGTGTCCATATGTGCGTGGGTTGATCTCTGGGCTTTCTATCCTGTTCCATTGATCTATATTTTTGTTTTTGTTCCAGAACCATACTGTCTTGATTACTGTAGCTTTGTAGAATAGTCTGAAGACTGGGGGCCTGATTCTTCCAGCTCCGTTTTTCATTCTCAAGATTGCTTTGGTTATCAGGGTCTATTGTGTTTCCATACAAATTGTGAAATTTTTTGTTCTATTTCTGTGAAAAATACCAGTGGTAGTTTGATAGGTGTTGCATTGAATATGTAGATTGCTTTGGGTAGTAGAGTCATTTACACAATGTTGATTCTTCCAAGAATCCAAGAACATGGTATACCTCTCCATCTATTTGTATCATCTTTAATTTCTTTCATCAGTGTCTTATAATTTTCTGCATACAGGTCTTTTGTCTCCTTAGGTAGGTTTATTCCTAGATATTTTATTATTTTTGCTGCAGTGGTAAATGGGAGTGGTTTCTTGATTTCACTTTCAGATTTTTCATTATTAGTGTATAGAAATGCCAGAGATTTCTGTGCATTAATTTTTTTTCCTGCTACTTTACCAAATCCATTGATAAGCTTTAGTAGTTTTCCGGTAGCATCTTTAGGATTCTGTATGTATAGTATCATGTCATCTGCAAACAGTGACAGTTTTACTTCCTGTTTTCCAATTTGGATTCCTTTTACTTCCTTTTCTTCTCTGAGTGCTGTGGCTAAAACTTCCAAAACTCTGTTGAATAAGAGTGGTGAGAGTGGGCAACCTTGTCTTGTTCCTGATCGTGGTGGAAATGCTTTCAGTTTTTCACCATTGAGGATGATGTTTGCTATGGGCTTGTCATATATGGCCTTTATTATGTTGAGGAAAGTTCCCTCTATGCCTACTTTCTGCAGGGTTTTTATCATAAATAGGTGTTGAATTTTGTCAAAAGCTTTCTCTGCATCTGTTGAGGTGATCATATGTTTTTTCTCCTTCAATTTGTTAATATGGTTTATCACATTGATAGATTTGCGTATATTGAAGAATCCTTGAATTCCTGGAATAAACCCCACTTGATCATGGTGTATGATCCTTTTAATGTGCTGTTGGATTCTGTTTGCTAGTATTTTGTTGAGGATTTTTGCATCTATGATCATCAGTGATATTGGCCTGTAGTTTTCTTTCTTTGTGACATCCTTGTCTGGTTTTGGTATCAAGGTGATGGTGGCCTCGTAGAAGGAGTTTGGGAGTGTTCCTCCCTCTGCTATATTTTGGAAGAGTTTGAGAAGGATAGGTGTTAGCTCTTCTCTAAATGTTTGATAGAATTCGCCTGTGAAGCCATCTGGTCCTGGGCTTTTCTTTGTTGGAAGATTTTTAATCACAGTTTCAATTTCAATGCTTGTGATTGGTCTGTTCATATTTTCTATTTCTTCCTGATTCAGTCTTGGCAGCTTGTGCATTTCTAAGAATTTGTCCATTTCTTCCAGATTGTCCGTTTTATTGGCATAGAGTTGCTTGTAGTAATCTCTCATGATCTCTTTTATTTCTGCAGTGTCAGTTGTTACCTCTCCTTTTTCATTTCTAATTCTATTGATTTGAGTCTTCTCCCTTTTTTTCTTGATGAGTCTGGCTAGTGGTTTATCTATTTTGTTTATCTTCTCAGAGAACCAGCTTTTAGTTTTATTGATCTTTGCTATTGTTTCCTTCATTTCTTTTTCATTTATTTCTGATCTGATTTTTATGATTTCTTTCCTTCTGGTAGCTTTGGGGTTTTTTTTGTTCTTCTTTCTCTAATTGCTTGAGGTGCAAGGTTAGGTTGTTTATTTGAGATGTTTCCTGCTTCTTATGATGGGCTTGTATTGCTATAAACTTCCCCCTTAAAACTGCTTTTGCTGCATCCCACAAGTTTTGGGTCGTTTTGTCTCCATTGTCATTTGTTTCTAGGTATTTTTTTTTATTTCCTCTTTGATTTCTTCAGTGGTCACTTCATTATCAAGTAGTGTATTGTTTAGCCTCCATGTGTTTGTATTTTTTACAGATCTTTTCCTGTAATTGATATCTAGTCTCATGGC
>NW_020838541.1:0-13031 GCF_003676395.1 Aethalodelphis obliquidens
TAATCCATTTTGAGCTTATTTTTGTGTATGGTGTTAGGGAGTGTTCTAATTTCATTCTTTTACATGTAGCTGTTCAGTTTTCCCAGCACCACTTATTGAAGAGGCTGTCTTTTCTCCATTGTATATTCTTGCCTCCTTTATCAAAAATAAGGTGACCATGTGTGTGGGGGGGTTATCTCTGGGCTTTCTATCCTGTTCCATTGATCTATATTTCTGTTTTTGTGCCAGTACCATACTGTCTTGATTACTGTAGCTTTGTAGTATAGTCTGAAGTCAGGGAGCCTTATGCTTCCAGCTGCCTTTTTCTTTCTCCAGATTGCCTTGGCTATTCAGGGTCTTTTGTGTTTCCATAGAAATTGTGAAATTTCTTGTTCTAGTTCTGTGAAAAAAATGCCACTGGTAGTTTGATAGGGATTACATTAAATCTGTAGCTCGCTTTGGGTAGTACAGTTATTTTCACAATGTTGATTCTCCCCGTCTAAGAACATGGTATATCTCTCCATCTGTTTGTATTATTTTTAATTTCTTTCATCAGTGTCTTATAGTTTTCTGCATACAGGCCTTTTGTCTCCTTTGGTAGCTTTATTCCTAGGTATTTTATCCTTTAATTTTCAGTAGTAAATGGTTGTTTTCTTAATTTCTCTTTCAGATTTTTCATCATTAGTGTATAGGAATGCAAGATTTCTGTGCATTAATTTTGTATCCTGCTACTTTACCCAATTCATTGATTAGCTCTAGTAGTTTTCTGGTAGTGTCTTTAGGATTCTCTATGTATAGTATCATGTCATCTGCAAACAGTGACAGTTCTTTTCTGATTTGGATTCCTTTATTTCTTTTTCTTCTCTGATTGCTGTGGCTAAAACTTCCAAAACTATTTTTAATAATAGTGTTGAGGGTGGGCAACCTTGTCTTGTTCCTGATCTTAGTGGAAATGGTTTCAGTTTTTCACCATTGAGAATGATGCTGGCTGTGGGTTTGTCATATATGGCCTTTATTATGTTGAGGTAAGTTCCGTCTATGCCTAGTTTCTGCAGGGTTTTATCAAAAATGGTGTTGAATTTTGTCGAGAGCTTTTTCTGCGTCCATTGAGATGATCATATGGTTTTTATCCTTCAATTTGTATCATGTTGATTGATTGGTGCATTCCTGGGATAAACCCCACTTGATCACTGTACATGATCCCTTTAATGTGCTGTTGGATTCTGTTTGCTAGTATTTTGTTGAGGATTTTTGCATATATGTTCATCAGTGATATTGGCCTGTAATTTTCTTTTTTGTGTGCCTTCTTTGTCTGGTTTTGGTATCAGGGTGATGGTGGCCTCATAGAATGAGTTTGGGAGTGTTTCTCCCTCTGCTATATTGTGGAAGAGTTTGAGAAGGATAGGTGTTAGCTCTTCTCTAAATGTTGAGAGAATACTCCTCTGAAGCCATCTGGTCCTGGGCTTTTGTTTGTTGGAAGAATTTTAATCACAGTTTCAATTTCAGTGCTTGTGATTAGTCTGTTCATATTTTCTATTTCTTCATGGTTCAGTCTTGGATGGTTGTGCTTTTCTAAGAATTTGTCCATTTCTTCCAGGTTGTTCATTTTATTAGCGTATAGTTGCTATTAGTACTCTCTCATGATCCTTTGTATTTCTGCAGTGTCAGTTGTTACTTCTCCTTTTTCATTTCTAATTTTATTGATTTGAGTTTTCTCCCTTTTTTTGTGATGAGTCTAGCTAGTGGTATATCAATTTTTTTAATATTTTCAAAGTACCAACTTGTAGTTTTTTTGATCTTCGCTATAGTTTCCTTCATTTCTTTTTCTTTTACTTCTAATCTGATCTTTATGATTTCTTTCCTTCTGCTAACTTTGGGGGATTTTTGTTCTTGTTTCTCTAATTGCTTTAGGTATAAGGTTAGGTTTTTTATTTGAGATGTTTCTTATTTCTTGAGGTAGGGTTGTTTTGCTGTAAACTTCACCCTTAGAACTGTTTTGCTGCATCCCATAGATTTTGGGTCATCATGTTTTCAGTGTCATTTGTTTCTAGGTTTTCAAATATTTTCTGAGTTCCTTTTTTTTTTTTTGTCTTCTCCTTCTGGGACCCCTATAATTCGAATGTTGGTGCGTTTAATGTTGTCCCAGAGGTCTCTGATACTGTCCTCAATTCTTTTCATTCTTTTTTCTTTATTCTGCTATGCAGTAGTTATTTCCACTATTTTATCTTCCAGGTCACTTATCTGTTCTTCTGCCTCAGTTATTCTGCTATTGATACATTCTAGCGAATTTTTAATTTCATTTATTGTGTTGTTTATCATTGTTTGTTTGCTCTTTAATTCTTCTAGTCCTTGTTAAACGTTTCTTGTATTTTCTCCATTCTGTTTCCAAGATTTTGGATCATCTTTTCTATCATTACTCAGAATTCTTTTTCAGGTAGGCTGTCTATTTCCTCTTCGTTTGTTTAGTCTGGTGGGTTTTTACTTTGCTCCTTCATCTGCTGTGTGTTTCTCTGTCTTCTCATTTTGCTTAACTTATTGTGTTTGGGGTCTCCTTTTCATAAGTTGCAGGTTCATAGTTCCTGTTGTTTTTGTTGTCTGCCCCAGTGGGTAATGTTGGTTCAGTGGGTTATGTAGGCTTCCTGTTGGAGGGGACTGGTGCCTGTGTTCTGGTGGATGAGGCTGGATCCTGTCTTTCTGGTGGGCAGCACCATGTCTGGTCGTGTGAACTTATTGTGATTTTAGGCAGTCTCTCTGCTAATGGATGGTGTTATGTTCCTGTCTTTCTAGTTGTTTGGCATAGGGTCTCCTGCACTATAGCTTGCTGGTTTTTGAGTGGAGCTGCGTCTTAGCATTAAGATGGAGATCTCTGGGAGAGCTTTCGCTGTTTGATATTATGTGGGGCCGGGATGCCTCTGGTGGACCCATGTCCTGAACTCGGGTTTCCCACCTCAGAGGCTCAGGCCTCACACCTAGCCGGATTGCCAAGACCCTGTCAGAAGAAAAGGGAGAAGAAAGAAAGAAAGAAAGAATAAAGAAAGAGAGAGAGAGAGAGAGAGAAAGAGAAAATTATTAAAAAATTTTTTTAAAATTTTAAGTAATAAAAAAAAGAAGAAAGAAAGAAGAGAGCAACCAAACCAAAAATCAAATTCACCAATCACAACAAGGGCCAAAATTTATTAAAATAAAAAAATTTATAAAACAGAGAGACAGAACCCTAGGACAAATGGTAAAAACAAAGCTATACAAAGTCACACAAAACATCATACACACTCAGAAAAAGGAAAAAAGCAAAATATATATATGTATAAAAAAAGGAAGAGAGCAACAAAATCAATAAACAAATCTACAAATGATAATAAGCTCTAAATACTAAACTAAAATAAACATAAAACTAAAAACAATTTAGATGCAGAAAGCAAACCACAAGTCTACAGTAGCTCCCAAAGTCCACTGCCTCAATTTTGGTATGATTTGTTATCTATTCAGGTATTCCACAGATGCAGGCTACATCAAGTTGATTGTGGAGATTTAATCCGCTGCTCCTGAGGCTGCTGGGAGAGATTTCCCTTTCTCTTCTTTGTTCTCACAGCTCCCAGGGGCTCAGCTTTGGATTTGGCCCTGCCTCTGCGTGTAGGTCGCCAGAGGGCGTCTGTTCTTCGCTCAGACAGGACGGGGTTAAAGGAGCCGCTGATTCGGGGGCTCTGGCTCACTCAGGCCTGGGGGGAGGGAGGGGTACGGAATGTGGGGTGAGCCTGAATGGCTTTGTAACAGCCTGAGGCGCGCCCTGCGTTCTCCCGGGGAAGTTGTCCCTAGATCATGGGACACTGGCAATGGCGGGCTGCACAGGCTCCCAGGAGGGGAGGTGTGGATAGTGACCTGTGCTTGAACAAAGGCTTCTTGGTGGCTGCAGCAGCAGCCTTAGCATTTCATGCCCGTCTCTGGTGTCCATGCTGCTAGCTGAGGCTTGCCCCTGTCCCTGGAGCTCGTTTAGGTGGTGTTCTGAATCCCCTCTCCTTGTGCATCCCGAAACAATTGTCTCTTCGGCAGGTCCAGACTTTTTCCCGGACTCCCTCCTGGCTAGCCGTGGCGCACTAGCCCCCTTCAGGCTGTGTTCATGCAGCCAACCCCAGTCCTCTCCCTGGGATCTGCACTCCGAAGTCCAAGCCTCAGCTCCCAGCCCCCATGCCCCCAGGTCAGGTGAGTGGACAAGCCTCTCAGGCTGGTGAATGCTGGTCGGCACTGATCCTCTGTGTGAGAATCTCTCCGCTTTGCCCTCTGCACTCCTGTTGCTGCTCTCTTCTCTGTGGCTCCAAAGCTTCCCCCCTGCCCACCCCCCATCTCTGCCAGTGAAGGGGCTTCCTAGTGTGCGGAAACTTTTCCTCCTTCACAGCTTCCTCCCAGAGGTGCAGGTCCTGTCCCCCCTATTCTTTGTCTCTGTTTATTCTTTTTTCTTTTGCCCTACCCAGGTACGTGGTGATTTTCTTGCCTTCTGGGAAGTCTGAGGTCTTCCGACAGCATTCAGTAGGTAGGAGTTCTTCCACATGTAGATGTATTTTTGATGTATTTGTGGGGAGGAAGTTGATCTCCATGTCTTACTCCTCCACTATCTTGAAGGTCTCCCTCAATGTTTATTTAGAGTTCAAATATTTATTCTTTCTGGTGTTCTTCATTCCTTCCTATTTGATTGTACTTCTTTCTAGGATTTTTTTTTTATCTGAAGAATTTCCATTAGTATTTCTTTTATTGCAGGACTGCTGATGATAACCTTTTTCAGTTTATTTTTGTCTAAACATATGTTTAGACAAAATATGTTTATTTCTAACTGTTGATGAGGTATAAATTCTAACTTGGTAATTATTTTCTTACAACACTTTGATGATGTTGCTACATTGTTTTCTGGTTCCCATTGTTTCTATTGAAAAATTGTCATTATTATTGTTCCTTTTTTGTCTGTTTTTACAGTTTTTTAAAATTCCTCTTTAGTTTTTAGCACTTGTACCTTATATCCCTAGGTGGATTTTCTTTGTAGGTATTTTCTTGGTGCTTGCAGATATCTTGCATTTCTGGCATGATGTCTATTTTCACATTTGGGAAATTCTCAGCCATATTTTTTTCAAATATAGCTTTGCGCATTCTTTCTTTCCTCTACTTCTATGACTCCAATAAAGTAAAATTCTGTTTACCATTTCCTGTATATGTTTTCTTCTCTTTAAATTTCCACCCTCTTTTTTCTTTCTGTCCTTCATTCTACATATTTTCTACTGGTATATCTCTAACATAAGTAATCCAGTATTCTGTCTATTCATGTAAAATTTAATATCAGTCTTTTTCTTTGTCTTGTAATATCAGTTTAATACTTTTAATAGTATTCTGTGTTGTGATGAAATTCTGCATCATTTCCTGAAGTTTTGGAATAAATCTTTAACAGTTCTTTTAAAGTCTGATAATTCTAATATATGGATCTCTTGGGGTCTTCTTGTAATGTCTATTTATTTTTCTGGTTTGCAGTTATCGTGTGCATTTTCTTGGCATGACTAGTGATTTTTGACGAAATGCTGGACATTCTGCGTAAAATGTAATAGAGATTCTTTATGATTTTATTTTCTTTCAAAGAGGATTCAATTTTCTTCTTGAAGGCTGACAGATTCTAGACAGATCATTTAGATCTAGTCAGGTGGGTATGTTAGGCTATATTTGGCCCTGAAATTTTTTAGTTCACTTTTAATCCTAGGGAATAACTATCACTTCTGTGTTGCAGCTCTTTTGGGTCTCAACTGAAGTACTCCAGAGTTATTGGAAATATTTCAACTTGTTGGGCCATAAACTTTGCAGGAGTGTTTACATCCTTGCTCAGTTCTTTAGGGTCCCAGCTTCAGTACTATATTTAGTTCCTGAGAAGTAACAGGAATATAAAGGGCTGAGGATTCAGAAAATAACTTGTAGGGAAATTACACTTAGAACTCAAGGCATACAATACTGAGGTTTTCTTCACCTCTCAAAGACTAATCCTCTAGAAAATGCCAAATCCTGAGAGCAATAAGACTTTTTAAGCCCTGGTTACTAGTTAGTGAAAGGCCTCACAATTTAAATCAACCAATCCCTGAGAAAAAAGAAATGGCATGTATGGAGCTCATTTCATAGTGTATCCCTCCTTTCTTTTTAGTATTCTTGGTAGATCTCAAATATCTTCATATTCTTGCACTGTATATTTTGTCTAGCTTTTATAGTTGTTCTTGGCAGGATGGTTAGTCTGATAAAGGCTATTCTATCATAATGGGAGTATAATGTAAGATCGGTGTTATTTCTTAAATGACTGATAAAATTTGAGTGAATCTTTTTTTTTTTTTGAGGAGGAGGATTTTGGTTAAGCCTCTTTTCTGGAGGATGTTTTAGTTAATTCAATTTATTTAATAGATATAGGACGTTTTATGTGTTTTATCTTTCCTTGAATCTATTTCAGTAACTGGTGTTTTTCTGGTAATTTGTCTATTTCACCTAAATATTTAAATTTATTGACATAAATTTATTCTTAACCTCTATATCTATTGATGCTTAACATATTACCTGAAATTTTAGTGGATTTGTTATGATAAAATGACAACAAATTCTTATATTTATTATGCTGCAGTTTGGGCTGGACTCATTGGGGCAGCTTGTTTCTGTACATGTCATCAGCTGGGGCTTGAGGATTAACTTTCATGAAGGCTCATTTATATGGCTGGCAAATTGGTGCTTGCTGGGAGCTCAATCAGAGCTATGGGCAAGGGAATCCTGGTTCCTATCCATGTGGTCCTCTCCAAAGTCTGCTTAGACTTACCCTAACTAATGGCTAGGTTCCATGTTATATGTTGTTAAATTAACATTTGTGAAGTGAAGCACAGTATGCTGGATGGTGAGCCATGGGTTCAATAGTAATAGATCAATAGCCCAGAGATGGAAACAACCTAAGTGTCCATCATCGGATGAATGGATAAAGAAGATGTGGCACATATATACAATGGTATATTACTCAGCCATAAAAAGAGACGAAATTGAGCTATTTGTAATGAGGTGGATAGACCTAGAGTCTGTCATACAGAGTGAAGTAAGTCAGAAAGAGAGAGACAAATACCGTATGCTAACACATATATATGGAATTTAAGAAAAAAAAAATGTCATGAAAAACCTAGGGGTGAAACAGGAATAAAGACACAGACTTACTAGAGAATGGACTTGAGGCTATGGGGAGGGGGAAGGGTAAACGGTGACAAAGCGATAAAGAGGCATGGACATATATACACTACCAAACGTAAGGTAGGTAGCTAGTGGGAAGCAGCTGCATAGCACAGGGAGATCAGCTCGGTGCTTTGTGACCGCCTGGAGGGGTGGGATAGGGAGGGTGGGAGGGAGGGAGATGCAAGCGGGAAGAGATATGGGAACATATGTATATATATAACTGATTCATTTTGTTGTGAAGCTGAAACTAACATACTATTGTAAAGCAATTATACTCCAATAAAGATGTTTAAAAAAAATAGTAATAGATCAAAACAGAAATTGAAATGGAGAAGTCTGTTACTCACAGGTCCTGGAGGAAGTACATGACACACCTCGAGGGCCCACATGAGAAGATCAAAGCAGGGTGCAGGCAGAGAGCCAGACTGGACTTGGGACACACACCTTTATTACGATCCATGGCCTCTGTTCCTGGAGCACCTTGGGGTTCTCAGGCTAAGGCCCAATTGGTTAATTCAAACCAAACAAAGTAGGATTTTGGTAAACTCCAAGAAGGTCTTATCTAAGAGATGCACAAGGGGAAGGACCTGGGAGGTGGGAAAGATTGTTTATCACAAAGGCTGTTGGGGAAGTCATATCAAGAACTTTCATTTGCTTGTGACACTGCAGGCTATTAATCGAGAGTGTGTGCTTACAATGAGAGGACTAGTATAGGTCCCTGTAGTCCCTGTAGGCCACTTGGCCAAACAAAATAGGTCCCAAGGCAGCAATACCATGGAATAGCTTACCTAAACTCTCACCATTACAATAGCTAGTATCCCAAGAGAACCAGCTAGAAAGTTATGACTTTTTGTGACGTAGCCTTAGAAGTCACATAAAATCTTATCTTCTATAGTCACACATCCACCTAGATTCAAGGGAGAGAACAAAGATCACATCTCTGAATGGGAGGAATGTCAAAATTACATTGGAAAAAAGGCATGTGGGATGGAAATGTTTGAGCCATTTCCAGAAAATGCAATCTTCCCCAACACCCTCTTATTATTTTTTAAATTTAATTAGGATCTGTGTTGATTTCTCTCTCTTTTAAAATTCTTGATACTAGTAATTTGTACCACCTAACTATATTTTTCTTTTTTCATTTTTTGGCTCTATCTTTTCTCAGATGTTTGTCATAGGCTTAATGCCTGTGTTTTCATCTGGATGGATTTATGGTTTCGGGTATTGCATTCAAATTTTTAAACAATTTTGTGTTAATTCCTGTGTACAGTGTAAGCTAGTGGTCCAGTTTCATTCTTTTGCCTGTGGCCATCCAGTTTTCCCAACATCATTCATTTATTGGAGAGACTGTCCTTTCTCCATTGTGTATTCTTGGCTCCTTCATCATAAATTGGTTGACTGTATATGCATAGGTTTATTTCTGGGCTGTCTATTGTGTTTCATTTATCTATGTATCTGTTTTTATGCCAATACCATACTGTTCTGATCACTACAGCTTTGTAATTTGAAATCAGGGAATGGGATGCCTCCAGCTTTGTTCTTTCTCAAGATTGCTTTGTCTATTTGAAGGTTCTATGCAAATTTTAGGATTGTTTGTTCTAGTTCTCTGAAAAATGCCTTTGGAATTTTGGTAGGGATTACAGTGAATCTGTATATTGCTTTGGGTAGTATGGACATTTTCAGGATATTCTTCTAATGCATATCTTTCCATTTATTTGTGTCTTCTTTATTTTCTTTTATTAATGTCATAATTTTTAGTGTACAGGTCTTCCACTACCTTGGTTAAGTGTATTCCTAAGTATTTTATTTTATTTTTTTGATGCAATTGTAAATGGAATTGTTTTTTTAATTTCTCTTTCTGATATTTCAGTACTAGTGTATAGAACACAACAGATTTTTATATATTGATTTTGTATCCTGCAACTTTACTAAATTTATTAGTTCTAATAGTTTTCTGTTGGAGTCTTTAGGGTTTTCTGGGTATTTATAATATTTTGTCATCTGCTAATAGTGACAGTTTTACTTCTTTCTTTCCAATTTGGATGCATTTTATTTCCTTTTCTTCCCTAATTGCTCTGGCTAGGATTTCCAATACTGTATTGAATAAAAGTGCCCGAGTGTGCATCACTGTCTGGTTCCTGAACTTAGAGAAAAGCTTTAAGTTTTTTATCATTGAGTATGATATTAGCTATGGGCTTATCATATATGGCATTTATTATGTTGAGGTACGTTCCCTCTATACCTACTGTGTTGAGAGTTTTTATCATAAATGGATTTGAATTTTGTCAGATGTCTTTTTTTGCATCTATTGAGTTGATCAGATAACTTTTATCCTTCATTTTGTTAATGTGGTGTGTCACATTGACTGATTTGTGGACGTTTAACCATCTTTTCATCCATGGAATGTATCCCACTTGATCATGGTGAATGACAGTTTTAATGTATTACTGAATTTGATTTATTATTCCATTGAGAAATTTTATATCTATGTTCATCAGGTATATGGGCCTATAATTTTCTTTCTTGTGGTTTCATTGTATGTTTTTGGTATCAAGTTAATGCTGACCTCATAAAAGGAG
This sequence comes from Aethalodelphis obliquidens, assembly GCF_003676395.1. NCBI lineage: Eukaryota > Metazoa > Chordata > Mammalia > Artiodactyla > Delphinidae > Aethalodelphis > Aethalodelphis obliquidens. Next base: position 9,774 of record NW_020838541.1, read on the forward strand.
TTTGGAAGTGTTTCCTTCTCTATTTTTTGGAAGAGTTTGAGAAGGATTTGTATTTCCTTAAATATTAGAATACTAATATTTAAAGTATTCTTCTTTAAATATTTGTTAGAATTCACCAGTGATCTGATGAGCTGATCCCAGACTTTTGTTTGCTGTTTTTTTAATTAATTAATTAATTTTTTTGTGGTACACGGGCCTCTCATTGTTGTGGCCTCTCCCATTGTGGAGCACAGTCTCCAGACGCACAGGCTCAGTGGCCATGGCTCATGGGCCCAGCCGCTCCATGATATGTGGGATCTTCCTGGACCAGGACACAAACCCGCATCCCCTGCATCGGCAGGCGGACTCTCAACCACTGCACCACCAGGGAAGCCCTGGGTTTTTTTTAATTGATTCAATATCCTTACTAGTAATCAGTCTGCTCAGATTTTTTTTCTACATGGTTCAGTCTTGGTAGGTTGGGTTGTATGTTTTAGGAATGTATCCATTTCTTCTAGGTTGTCATATTTGTTGGCATATAATTATTCATAGTAGTCTCTTATGATCCTTTTTATTTCTGTGGTGTTCATTGTAATGTCTCTTCTTTCATTTATAGTTGTATTATTTTGAGCCCTCTCTCTTTTTTCTTGGTGAATCTAGTTAAAGGTTTATCAATTTTGTTTCTTTTCAAAGAACCAGATTTTAGATTTATTCATTTTTTAATTGTCTTTTAGTCTCTGTTTATTTTTTTTTTCTATTCTGATCTTTGTTATTTCCATTTTCCCACCAACTTTGGGGTTTATTTTTTCTTTTTTTTTTTTCCAGTTCCTTTCAATAATGTAATATTAGCTTGTTTATTTGAGATTTTTCTTGTTTCTTGATATTGATATCACTTTCTATCACATCATATAATTCGTTTATTATGTTTATTGCTTATTTTATGATAATTCTTTGCCCTAACCTAAACTCCTTAACTGACACAAACTTTGCATGTTTTTGTCACTCATGTAGTCTAAGTACCTAGAGAGTGCCTGTCTCAAAGTAACTGCTCAGTGAGGACTTACTTGTTGAATAGCTGAATAAATTATGCCTTGTATGTCCTTGAAACTTTTGATGATTTTAGCCATGGCAAACATCTCCCAACTCTTATCACCATGGAAGTTTTGGGAGCTGCTGGGTCAGGAAGAGGTACAATACATGGAGTCCTGATATGATGTAACTCCACACAGACTTTACACACTACTCCAGGCTGGAATTTCTTCCTTCTACCCTGAACCTCTGCAACATTCATAGTCTATTTATTTACTTTTTGTTGAAGTATAATTGATTTACAAGGTTGTGTTAGTTTCTGGTATATAGCAAAGTGATTCAGTTATACATATGTATGCATATATGTATATATATATTCTTTTTCATATTCTTTTCCATTATGGTTTATTACAGGATATTGAATATAGTTCTCTGTGCTATATAGTAGGCACTTCTTTATCTATTTTATACATGGGAGATAGTATCTGCTAATCCCAAACTCCTCATTTATCCTTCCCCACCCCTTTCCCCTTTGGTAACCATAAGTTTGTATTCTATGTCCATGAGTCTGTTTCTGTTTCATAAATAAGTTCCTTTGTGTCATATTTAAAATTCCACATATAAGTGATATCACATGGTATTTGTCTTTCTCTTCCTGGCTTACTTCACTTAGTATGATAATCTCCAGGTCCATCCATGTTGCTGCAAATGACATTATTTCATTCTTTTTTTATGGCTGAGTAATATTCCATTGTGTATATATACCACATCTTCTTTATCCATTCATCCATCAATGGACATTTAGGTTGCTTCCATTTTTGGCTATTGTAAGTAGTGCTTCTTTAAACATTGAGATGCATGTATCTTTTTTTTTTTTTTTTTGTAGTACATGGGCCTCTCACTGTTGTGGCCTCTCCCATTGTGGAGCACAGGCTCTGGACGCGCAGGCTCAGCGGCCATGGCTCACGGGCCTAGCCACTCTGCAGCATGTGGGATCTTCCCAGACCAGGGCATGAACCCATGTGCCCTGCATCGGCAGGCGGACTCTCAACCACGGCGCCACCAGGGAAGCCCCTGTAGACTTTTTTTTTTTTAACATCTTTATTGGGGTATAATTGCTTTACAATGGTGTGTTAGTTTCTGCTTTATAACAAAGTGAATCAGTTATACATATACATATGTTCCCATATCTCTTCCCTCTTGCGTCTCCCTCCCTCTCACCCTCCATATCCCACCCCTCCAGGCGGTCACAAAGCACCGAGCCAATATCCCTGTGCCATGCGGCTGCTTCCCACTAGCTATCTACCTTACTACATTTGTTAGTGTGTATATGTCCATGACTCTCTCTCGCCCTGTCACAGCTCACCCTTGCCCCTCCCCATAACCTCAAGTCCGTTCTCTAGGAGGTCTGCGTCTTTATTCCTGCCTTACCCCTAGGTTCTTCATGACATTTTTTTCCCCTTAAATTCCATATATATGTGTTAGCATACGGTATTTGTCTTTTTCTTTCTGACTTACTTCACTCTGTATGACAGACTCTAGGTCTATCCACCTCATTACAAATAGCTCAATTTCGTTTCTTTTTATGGCTGAGTAATATTCCATTGTATATATGTGCCACATCTTCTTTATCCATTCATCCGATGATGGGCACTTAGGTTGTTTCCATCTCCGGGCTATTGTAAATAGAGCTGCAATGAACATTTGGGTACATGACTCTTTTTGAATTTCGGTTTTCTCAGGGTATATGCCCAGTAGTGGGATTGCTGGGTCATATGGTAGTTCTATTTGTAGCTTTTTAAGGAACCTCCATACTGTTCTCCATAGTGGCTGAACCAATTCACATTCCCACCAGCAGTGCAAGAGTGTTCCCTTTTCTCCACACCCTCTCCAGCATTTATTGTTTCTAGATTTTTTGATGATGGCCATTCTGACTGGTGTGAGATGATATCTCATTGTAGTTTTGATTTGCATTTCTCTAATGATTAATGATGTTGAGCATTCTTTCATGTGTTTGTTGGCAGTCTGTATATCTTCTTTAGAGAAATGTCTGTTTAGGTCTTCTGCCCACTTTTGGATTGCATTGTTTGTTTTTTTGTTATTGAGCTGCATGTATATTTTGGAGATTAATCCTTTGTCAGTTGCTTCATTTGCAAATATTTTCTCCAATTCTGAGGGTTGTCTTTTGGTCTTGTTTATGGTTTCCTTTGCTGTGCAAAAGCTTTGAAGTTTCATTAGGTCCCATTTGTT
>NW_020838542.1:0-1391 GCF_003676395.1 Aethalodelphis obliquidens
GCACCTCAGTGTCTCACGTTTTCGGCTTTCTTTGCATAGGACACAAGATCCTGGTTCAGTAACAGGAGCACCCATGTTTCTTGTCTTGATGTTGATCAAAGCTCCCCTTATCTGGTAGTGGAGTGAAGCAGGGGTGGCTCTTAACTTCCCTGTTGGATTAGGCTGGGTCACTGATGTTGGTTTACATTGAAGAAGTCTGGAATTCTGTAAATGAAGATGTATAGTGGCAAGTTCAGTTAGAATCTCTCCATATTACAAGTTTTAAAAATCCAAAAAGGAAGCACATACCCTCCCAGAGTCCATGCAAAAACAGTGCACTGCCCTGCTCGACATCCATGTAAGAGTCAGCCTGGGAGCCCCCAGCAGAGCTGAGTGTCAGGCAGAGACCAGAAGGAAAGCAGGACAGTGTGCTGGGTCCTGGTGGTGGTTATAGACAGACACCATAATGGGGGATCCACACCCAGGACCTGTAGGCTGACATGAGTGGGAAATAGTGAGAAAAAGTAACATTTGTTTTCAGAGCATTAGCTGTGAGAATGTCAAAAAGAAAGGGCTTGGAAAGGGCTATGAGACAGTGGGAAGTCCCAGGCCAGCAGCATGATGGAGAAGGAGGCGGCCTCTTTAAAGGAGATGATCTTTGGGGGCTTGTGATAGAAGCACAGGATGCTGCTAAAGATGAACTTGTGGAACCTGATATAGTAAAAGGAATCAGAAGACATATCAGGAACAAAAAGAATCTGTACTGTGTAGCTGCACACAACCATGGCAGCCATCTAGGGCGCTCTCTAAATAAGAATCCAAGTCACCACCCACATGCCTCTCACCACCTCCTCATTTCTAAACGCCATGATATTTGGTGGGTGAGGCTGGGTTTAAGGTGCAGGGGTCAGTGCCAACATATCAGGCACTGAAGTGGCTAATGTAGCCTTCTGAAAAAGCCAAAAATCTCTGGTTTCTTTCCTGGATCTGTAGATAAATGATACTTCTGCATAGGGTTGATCTTAAACTTGTCTTTCAGATCTTCACTTACCCATCCATAAAGTACAGTTCACACTATCTCTCGCACCAGCACAGACACTTTAAGTGTGACCCACCCACAAATTCTTCAGAGGCTCACGGAGTTGAAATAAGACATCTCACCTGCTCATCCACCCTCATGATTCCATTCCTGCCCTTCCCACTGCCGTGACCTGCATCACACAGGAGCAGGTCACTTGTCTTATCGAGCACACATGGGGTGGAAGTCACTTTCAGCGCATGGAAACTAGATATTTAATGGTGATTATATCAGGCATTCCATATGTCATCTCAAGCACTGGCCTACTTTATTTTTTCAAAAAAGAAGTGGAGCAAACACCAAGAGTACCCACCCCAGTTATCCCTGATTTTCT
>NW_020838542.1:1401-13025 GCF_003676395.1 Aethalodelphis obliquidens
TGTGATGTTTGACTCAGTTCCTATAATCCTAAGTGTTATGGAGCTAGACACTATCAACCTTCCATTTTTCATGGATGTTATACTGAAACCATGTCCCTTCCTGGGTTAACAGAAAGTAGTGACTAAGAGAAATCTTTGAGCTTGTGTTACAGAGCAACAGATAAGGGAATAGCATGTTGAAAACCTGCCTCTGCTGATTGAACTCACTTTAGTTATTTTTTCCCTGTCTTTCTTTAATTCCATACACTCCAAGCTTCATGTAACCTAGGTAATATATAACAAAACACTTTAACCAACCCTGTAGATAATGCCTCCGACTATGGGTCACTATAGTAACAGGGAGGATTAAGTAGTTTTAAAGGAATTTCGAGTTGATTCCTGTTCAGTTCCATCTAACTAAGACTGGTTGGGCTCCACCACCCCTAAACCTGGGTCTGCCCAGGGGTCTGATGAATGACCATTTGGTGTCTGAGAGCCTAAACCTCCAATCTCAGAACATGTTGAGTGCCTCCGTCTATGAACATGCGTCTCATAGAAGCCTGTGATCCAGACACACATGGGAAGAACACTGATGACCTCAGCTTTCCCCCACAGCTAATCACCTTTCCTCATGCCTAAGGTCGCCCTGCTACTTTATCCTGTAAATATCCTGAGCCCTCACCTTCGGGGAGGTGGATCTGAGATTTCTTCTATCTCCTCACTTGGCTGCTTCATGAATAAACCCTTTCCTGTTGCAAACTTGGCGTCTCAGTGTTTGGCTTGCTGTGAATCAGGCAAGTGAACATGGGTCGGCAACAATATCTGTTTTAAAATTTCAGGTTTATTGCAGTAGAAATGACATAAAATTGTAAGATATTCAAAGTGTACATCATGTTGATCTAAAATATGTATAAATGTGAAAAGATGCCCACTGCTTAGTGAATTAACACATCTGTTGCCTCACATATTTATCATTGTGTGTGTGTCAGAGGACATTTAGGTTTCACCTTCTTAGCAAATTTCAGTTACAACAACAGCGCTATCAACCATAGTTACCGTGGTATACATTAGATCGTCAGACCGTAACTATCTTATACTTGAATGCTTGTTCCCTTTTAGCAACCCCTCCCTCTTTACCCCAACCTGGAAACCACCATTCTTTTCTCTATTTCTATGAGTTTGGTTTCTCATGGCTTTAATATCTGAGGGATATAAGCAAATACAAAGTTGCTTTCTCAAGGTCATCCCTCCAATTGTGTGTTATCTTCCACGTTATGTAAAAAGACTCTCAACCAAAAATGGATCAGGTCATGTCCCGAGAGGACTTACAGTGTGGAAAGCATTACTTTGGGAATTGATCATGGGATTAATCAGTTACACAATTTAGAGCAACCTAATTGACATCACACAAAAATGGATTTATTTACTGTTAGAAGGTTGATGTTAAAGCAAACCCATACAACTGGTGTTTAAAACTAGTCACCATGGGAAATTAGATATTTCCAGGGACAGATGGGATATACTTTTGTAGGATAACATGGGTTCTTCCGAGCCTGTGCTCAAAAAGACTAGCCTCCAGCCATGACCCTTCTGGTATAAACAGCCAAAGCAGCCCATCACCATGTTAATAAAAATTCCAAATACGGCAACCATGGATGAAAGAAAGCTCTGGTGACAAGATTTATTTTAAAAGTATAGAACTACACAGAACTGTGATGCCAGAGCTGCGGTTTTATTTTGCCGTGTTTGCTTTTAGTTATGTGACTGAGATTGAATGAGAAAACTTGTATAGAATCAATATTTAATAAATCAGGCAGGCTTGTTTAATCTTCTCATCTCTTGATCATTAGGACAAGACCAAAGTGAAAATCCTGCACACGGTGAAGTATATGGAACACTTAATTATCAATTTATCACAGAAGAAAACACTTTAAACCAGGAAGCACAAATGTGCAAGTTCAACAATAGTAGGCAATTTTAGCCAAGGATGGCTTTGTTTTTGACTACCAAGGATTCACCATCAGTAAGTGGATGAGATTTTTATTCTGATGTTTCTGGTTAGAATATGATTCCGCCCCCAATTTTCTGGCTGTTGTGCAAGAGGTGGGCTCAACCTAGGCATGTCACTCACTCTGCTGAATGCATAGAGATCACCAATTTCAGAAAGCTTATGGATGGAAGCAGGGACACAGCACTGCAATGATAAGACAGAGGGAGTATGTGTACCAATTACATGACTTACAGGTCAACCAGGAAGAGATTTTTGATCTTCCAAAAATGGAATCATGAACCATCCAATTAGGAATCTCCTGATCAGGACTAATTAGGTCACCTGTCTGCAAGGGCCCTCCCATCCACTAAGGGAAAGGAACCTTGCAATTAGCAACCAGCCTGCTGCTTATTGTAACTCTCTTGCCTTTGCTCCCTTCCACCTGTAAAACCTCTTGTCTTCTTTAGCTCTTAGAGCTCCTTTCTGTCTGCTAGACCGGATGGTGCCAGATTCAAGAATCACTGACTAAAGCCAATAGGATGTTCAACTTTTACTCAGTTGAATTTTGTTTTTTAACATTTTGAAAAATTGTCAACTGAATTGCCAAGATATAGAGCATCAAATTACATAAGTATCAATAAGTGTAAGAAAAGATCTGTAAAATAGCTACATGTTAAGGGTAAATTGATCCGCTGAAGCACTTTTTCATCAATGAATGGTCAGCACAGGTCCTGGGAAGAAACGGAGTGTGAACTTTGGTCTCGTGGGGAATGATGACAAAGACACAGGAAGCAGAGAGAAAAGCAACCCTGTGTTGACCGCAAATTCCCAGAACAGTGTCCTGCTTGAAACAAAAGGCTTTTATTTGGGGCTTCTTAGGACTGCAGCCCAGAAAACACACATCCAAGAAGCACTTGAACTGTGTTCCCGCAGACTACAAAATGGGGAAAGTGTATAAAGCAAAAAAAAATTCAAGGTTGCATAAATTGTTTGTCAAGAAGTGGGATTGAAGTTGGCAAGAAGTAAGAGGCTTGTTAAGCAAGGATTTGTTTGGGTTCAAAACCAATATATAGATTTGAAGGAGGGTGATTTTGAAATTCCAGTGTTGCAACTGGCAGCTGCTGGCAGACATTGTTTGGAAAATGCTAGTCATGTCCTTGAGTTTGATACAGCCCCCAAAATTCAAGTTCTCACTGATGCAGGGATGTATATAAAACCACATCGACAATGGCCACTCGACTCTATATGGATGCCTGAAGCATAGTTACTCTATTTTGATTTTTAAATGGTCTTAGATGTGTCATCAACCACAAATGAGCTCTGAAACCTCCCTGTTTACAAGACAGCTAGCACCCATCTACTTTCATCTTGGTCAGGTGTTCCCCTGGTGCATGACTGCCATTTCACTCTGGCCACAGCTGGAGACCAAAGTCAACACTGGAGAGAGACCTACATTGACAACATCTGAAAGAGGGAAGGAGAGGGTTACTAGGCAGGACCAAGAGTGCAGGCCAAGATGGAGAAGAATGAAGACCCAGTGTAGATAATTCTTGTAGGTATTCTTCCCTTGAGGTAAATAATATCCATCTCTCTACCCAGTCCAGTCATCAGGATGCCCTTTGTAAAGTGTCTCTAATTTCACACTGGAAATATAAAAGACATAATAAGATGACACGGTATGCCTATCATGGTCAAGACACTGTGGAATTTTACAGGAAATTTCTTATTTAATCAGCAAGAAAATATTATCATGTCCATTTTACACACAAGGTCATTGAAGTTTGAGGGGGGTGGGGTGTGAGGGACATGCCTTGAGTCACAGCTCCCACGAGGCAGAGCTGAGAGGCACCCCAGGTCTGTCTGTAATTATAAGCTGAGTTATCAGGTGGAGCATGAGACCAGTAAAAGCTCAGGTCTTTATACAAAAAAAATAAAAAACAAAAGTAAAAGTATTTATGTGAGATTTTTGAAGCAATGGCATTAGTTGAGGATTTCATGAATCAGGGCTGTAGTATTACTAAGTTGTACGCTGTCCTGCTGCACAAGTGCTTTCTCCTCCGTGACTGGTGGGCGGCAGGCAGGCTGAGGCTGCGGCGTCCCCTGTGGGACCGTGGCCTGACCTCTGCTGTCCGGGGGTCTCTTCCCGTCCTCTCCACTTCTCGCCTCTTCTGCTGTGACTTCTTCCACCATCCCCCACCCCCCAGGTGCTCTGTACTCCGCCCCTTCTGCCTGTCACTTCTCTTTTTTCACTTGCTTTCCTCTTGTGGTGCCGTCGCTGCCTTTGGTTCCCATTCATGACCCAGTTTTCACATTTTCTCCCCATCTGCTTTGAACGCTCATCTTCTCCTGGGGTCTGGTCTGCTCTCGGGATCCTGGGTCTCTAGGGAACCTAACTCCACACTCATCTTCAAGTCGTGTTGTGTGTGACTTCCCTGGTCACAAGGACTTTTGCTCCCTCTGCCCACCCTGACAATATGGCCATGTTGACCAGGTCACTGCTCATCACTGTGGCCTTGAGGTCAGGGCTCGACACATAACTCACGTCCTCAGGGATGTTCAGTGTCAGGAAGAACTTATCTACTTCCTGGTGTGGGCCGAGGAACAGCAGTGGCTGTGACATGTAGGACGTCCCCATGAGGCAAGGCAACAGGCAGAGTCAAGGTGGAATGAGAGGAGACTGTCTGTGAGGAAAAGGTGACAGGGTGGCCTGGCCAGCCATCTGTCCAGGGACAGGCTGATACCCTTGTTTTCTGAAGCAAATGCAAATCAACCATCATCCCGAATTCTAACCCCCAGCAGGTAATGGCTTCAGTTCTTTGAAGTGCACCACCGCAAATAACCCAAAAGGGTCTCCCCAGCTCAAGATGCTTAACTTAATCACCCTACAGAAGTCCATTTTGCTATGTGACTTTACATCTTCATACTGGAGATTAGGGCCTGGACAACTTGAGGGGCCATGTTTCTGCTGGCCACTCTACCCTTCTTTGTCACTTGAAAGGACATTATTTTACATAATTGAAAATTCTCCTCACAACACTTTAGAATACAGCTAAGTACTAAAATATGAGTTAGAGATAATCAAACAACGGGGGTAATCAGACTGGGTCATAATAGTTGGATACAGAATAATGTTTTGTTAGTTTATCACCTTCAAGAAGCAAGGCGTGCACACTATATGGTGACAGCCTGTCAGGGCAGCTTCGTGGAGGACAAGGTGGGGAGGCCAGGTGGTGTGTGCACAGCCAGGGATGAGCCAGGAGGGTCCCCGGGAAACACAGGCACAGAATCCAATGAACAGCTAGGCCTGCTGGGGAGTTTAGGCAGAAGAAGCCCAAGACCTTGGGGTGGCGGCTGGGTGGGCAGGGTGAAGCTGTGGGTGTGGGTGTCCCTGAGACACTGACGCTGCTCACTTCAGTTATTTGCGCAAGTACCCCGCCCTCTTTAACAACTAGTATCACCCTGGTGTCTGGATCTAGAGTCCATTCAACACAAAACAAAACAGAGAATATTCGGAACAGCAGAGTATTCGGAACACAGAGTGATGTCCCGACCATTGAGGTCGAGGAGAAGCACAGGGAAAAGCAAAGACCTTGAGTGAAGAATGGTGAACCCCACTTTGACTTGAGGACACGCAGGGTGGAACAAGGGCAGAGAGCAAGGAAACGCTCCTGGCAGGTGTCCATGGCCTGGAGCAGGTGTCCCCAGGTGGCCTCCACTTCTCTGCCCAGAACTCGCCCAGACCCTCCGGAGGTCACGTCGCTGCCCCTGTGGGTGGCGGACAGCACTGGTCGCCTCCTTTCAGCAGCGTCTCAGGGCCCGCGCACGGGGTTGGGTCAGGTTCCTGGGACGGGAGTCCGGGCAACCGAGGCTGTGGAAGGAAGGAAGGACGAGAGGGAGGGCTCCGTGCTCCGGGGCCAAGGGGCGGGCAGTTTGACCGCTTCTTCGGTCAGAGCAACAACTGGCCTCGCTCGGAGCCCCTTCAACGCCCAAGCAGCTCAGACCCAGAGGAGTCGGAGCCGGGCTGCGCTGTCCCCGCATGTCCAGGCGCAGGGGCGTCAGGGTACCCTTGGTGCGCAGCTGCGAGTCTGGAAGCTCAGGGACCTGCCCTTCGGAGACTCTGCGGACATTTGACATCGCGCCTCCTGGAGCTGCCGCCCGGATACCCTGCGCAGAGTGCGGCGAGGCCGGTGAAGCACGTCCGTGGCCCCGAACGCACGGCAGGTCCCCATCCCGGTAAGACGCCGCCGCATCCGGGTCGGGAGGCGCTGCTTCCCCGGCTCCTCCCACGCTCATTCCCAGGACCTGCCGACCCAGCGGCAGCCCGAGCCTTTGAGCAGGGCCTCCCGTCTAAGTCTGGGGGAGCACGGACGCTGCCACTTCCCGCTCCACCTGCCTGCTGGTCTGGCGCCCAGGGAGCGGGAGGACTGGAACGCTCCGGCCCCTCCGCTGTCTGCGTGCTGCGCGCGGGGCCGCTGCTGGGACACCAAGTCCACGCCGCACCCCGCGCGTTCGTTCTCTGATCCTTTTCTCTGGTGTGAATGGGCCCAGGTTTCCATCCTGGTAATAACGGTTCTATAAAATTATTTTGTAGAAGGCGTTCTGTCCCCTGCCAAAACAAGATGGTTCATGAATCCAAATGCCAGTCATCCTTAAGCTTTGGCTGTGAGTCTCAAGAGCTGGTCACAGCCTCAACCACCTTTGGGTGCACAAAGCACAAAACAGCTGCCATGCTCCGCTGGCCATTAGCCGTCAGAGAAGCAGGACTCAGTGGCCGGACTCCACGTCCAGGGATGGGGCTGGAAAGACAACTTAATGCCTTCTGGGAGACACTGTAGGTACTGGTGACTTGACGGATGACGATCTGTACCCAGCAAGTAGCTGCTGCTCAGAATTAAAGGGGGCCCTGCACGCAGAAGAACAGGGGGCACAGGGACAGGACAGCTTTCACTCACTGCCAGTGGCTGGGGATGGCAAGATGAGGAGGCCGTGCCTGGGGGGCTGGGGCATCTTGAGGGAGGACTTGATGGGGAGCCTTTGGTAATTTGGTATTTGTTTTGTTTTAATATTTTCTGGCATGTGTCAAATGCAATCAGTTTATTTTGCAATGCTGATCTCTAAAAAGTGTCGGTTCCACTGTGGCTCTATAGATCATTCCATGGCATCCTGCATCCCTTGCGCAAATCCTACCCCAGCCTGTGCTGGTAGGACCTGCAAGTTAAGAATGGTTTTTATAATTTTAAATGTTAAGATATTAAAAAAAAAATTGTGAGACGTGAGAATTATATGACCGTCAAATTTCAGTGCCTATAAATAAATAAAGTTTTATTGGAGCACAGCTATGCTCATTCATTTACCTTTTATCTGTGGATGCTTTCCTGCTGCAATAACAGAGTTGAGTTGATTCAACACAGGTCATGTGACAAAGCCTAAAAGATTTACTATCTGCCCTTTAGAACATTTTGCCAGACCTGGGCTAGGAAAGTAGTATTTTTAAACACTACATGTTGGAGTTTTACGTAAAGAGCAGGTAAACTTAGGAAATTTTGCCATGTGAAATAAACCTTTTTTTTGGTAAATATAAAACTGGTGACATTACTCTGAGTAATCTTGGTTAGAAAAAACACTAAGACACAAAAGGTACAAATTTTACTGCTCTGGGGAGGGAACCTGCTGCCTTCTCTAATCTAGGAAAAAAACCACAAATCCCTGTTACTGAAATAGAGCTTCCACCTGGATGAGCTTCAACTATAAAAACTACCAGGTATTTTCTGAGTATGAAAACAGGGCACCAAAAACCACAAAATTATTTAGTTTGAACTTTGGTTTGGAGACATCTCTTTTGACTGTGGCAGTGTTTGCCAGAGGTCATTGAATATGTAATTTTTTTTAAAGAATAGCGGGAGCATTCAAGATGGCAGTGTGGGAAGATGCGGAGTTAGCGTCTCCCCAGCACTAGGGCGTCTGCAGGCGGCTTGTGGGGAACTCGGACCCCCAAGGAGACGGGAGGAACCCCAGAGTGAACTGGTAGGACATACGGGGACCGAAGGGGAGGAGAAGTGTAATCCAGACAACATAGGCGCCCCTGAGGCTGGGGATATCAGGAGAGGCAGGTGGGAGGGACTCTCCGGGAAGAGCAGGAGAGGAGTGGAAGGCGATCGCTTGACCCACTTGGGCCGGAGAGCTTGCTGAGCTCCTAAGCCTGTTCCCCCCCTTCCAAAGCCCCATGCAAGCCGGATGGGCCCTGGGGGCATAGGAGGGAGGCCGGCTGGATCAGGAGAGGTAGGTGGGAGTGGCCCTCTAAGACCGGAGGAGAAGAGACGAGGAGAGGAGGGCATTTGCTCTACCCATTTGAGCACTGGAAGCCTTATGGGCTGCCAGGTGAGGTCCCCTACCCTCTGAAGCCAGGGATCGTGGGCACGCGTGGGCCCCTTTTGTTCCTTGAGCCTAAGCCCCACCTCCCACAGCACCCAGAGCCATTTCCAGCTCTGTGGGTCCTGAGCATTGGCACCACCCACCGCCCAAACCTCACTATTGCTTATGTCCTGCTCTCCACAGCCAAGTTCTCCCCCTCCGACCCACCCGTTATTTTTCTTTTCCTCCCTCCTCTTTTTTACTATTGCGGTACTGTTGTACCTTCCAGTTGTTGATTCATCTATATATTTATTTTTATATTATTTCTAGCATATCTGTTATTTTCCTAGTCTAATATTATTTTTTACTTTGTTATAGTTCTTTTCTCCCTTTTTTTTTCTTTTTGGCTGTCCCACGTGGCTTACAGGATCTTGATTCTCTAGTCTAGGGTTGGGCAGAAACTCCTGCAGAGGGAGATCCAAGTCCGAACCACTGGACTATCAGAGAACCTCAGGCCCCAGAGAATATTCTTCAGAGTGAGGTCTCACAGAGGTCCTCATCTCAGCAGCAAGACCCAGCTCTAGCCAAGAGCCTACAGGCTGCAGGGTTGGAAGGCTCAGGGATAAAATGCTGTATAATAGGATCACAATCCCAATCATAAAAAAAAAAAAGAAAGACATAGCAAAAAACTATGTCACAGTTTAAGGAGGAAGGTAAAAACCTACAAGACCAAATAAATGAAGTGAAAATAGCAACCTACGTGAAAAATGATTCACAGTAATGATAGTAAAGGTGATCCAGAATCTTGGAAATAGAATAGAAGCACGGATTGAGAAAATACAAAAAATGTTTAACAAAGATCTAGAAGAACTAAACAATAAACAAACAGAGATGAGCAACACAATAACTGAAATAAAAAAGACACTAGACTGAATCAATAACAGAATAACAGAGGCAGTAGAAAGAATAAGTGAGGTGTAAGACAAAACGTTGGAAATAACTGCTGAGGAGCAGAATATACACAAAAGAATGAAAAGAATTGAAGACAATCTCAGGGACCTCTGCGACATCATTAATGCACCACCATTTGAATAATAGGGGTCCCAGAAGAAGAAGAGAAAAAGAAAGTGTCTGAGAAGATATTTGAAAACATTATAGCGGAAAACTTCCCTAACATGGCAAAGGAAATAGTCACTCAAATTCAGGAAGCACAGAGAGTTCCATATAACATAAACCCAAGGAAAAACACACCAAGACACATATTAATCAAACTAACAAAAATTAAATTCAAAGCAAAAATATTAAAAGCAGCAAGGGAAAAACAAAAGTAACATACAAAGGAATCACCATAAGGTTATCAGCTGATTTTTCCGTGGAAACTCAGCAGGCCAGAAGGGAGTGGCAGGTTATACTTCAAGTGATGAAAGAGAACAACCTATAACCAAGATTACTCTGCCCAGCAAAGATGTCATTCAGATTCGATGGAGAAGTGAATAATTTTTCACACAAATAAAAGCTAACGGAATTCAGCACCTCCAAACCAGCTTTACAACAAATGCTAAAGAAACTCCTCTAAATGAGAAACACAAGAGAAGAAAAGGACCCACAAAAGCAAACCCAAAACAATTAAGAAAATGGTAATAGGAACATACATATCAATAATAACTTTGAATGTAAATCAATTAAATGCCCCAAGCAAAAGACACAGACTGGCTGAATGGATACAAAAACAAGACCCATATATATGTTGTCTACAAGAGATCCACTTCAGACCTAGGGACACATACAGACTGAAAGTGAAGGGATGGAATAAGGTGTTCCATGCAAATATAAATCAAAAGAAACCTGGAGTAGCAATACTTGTATCAGATAAAATAGAATTTAAAATAAAGAGTATTACAAGAGATAAGGAGTGGCACAATATAATGATCAAAGGATCAATCCAAGAAGAAGATGTAACAATTATAAATATTTATGCACCCAACATAGGAGCACCTCAATACATAAAGCAAATGCTAACAACCATGAAAGGAGAAATCAACAATAACACAATAATAGTAGGGAACTGTGACACCCCACTTACACCAATGGACAGATCATCCAAACAGGAGATAAATAAGGAAAAACAATCTCTAAATGGCACAATGGAGCAGATAGACCTAACTGATATTTGTAGAACATGGCACACAAAAGTGGCAGAATACACTTTCTTCTCAAGTGCACACAGAACATTCTCCAGTATACATCGCATCTTGGGTCACAAATCAAGCCTCGGAAAATTTACAAAAATTGAAATCGTATCAAGCATCTTTTCTGACCACAACGCTATGAGATTGGAATTCAATTACAAGAAAAAACTGTAAGAAACACACATACATGGAGGTTAAACAGTGCACTAATAAATAACCAAGATATCACTGAAGACATCAAACAAGAAATTAAAAAACACATAGAAACAAATTACAATGAAAACACGCTGACACAAAACCTATGGGATGCAGCAAAATCAGTTCTAAGAGGGAAATTTATATCCATTCAATCTCACCTCAAGAAACAAGAAAAATCTCCAATAAACAAGCTAACCGTACACATAAAACAACTAGAGAAAAAAGAACAAAAAACCCAAAGTTAGTAGAAGGAAAGAAATGATAAATATCAGAGCAGAAATAAATGAAATACAAATGAAGAAAACAATAGCAACAATCAATAAAACTAATAGCTGGTTCCTTGAGAAGATAAACAAAATTGATAAACCCTTAGCCAGACTCATCAAGAAAAAAAGGGAGAGGATGCAAATCAATAAAATTAGAAATGCAAAAGTAGAAATCACAACTGACACTGCAGAAATACAAAGGATTATAAGAGATTACTACAAACAACTATATGCCAATAACATGGAAAACCATGAAGAAATGGATAAATTCCTGGAAAGGTACAATTTTCCAAGACTGAACCAGGAAGAATTAGAAAATATAAACAGATGTATCACAAGTAATGAAATTGAAATCATAATTAAAAATCTTCCAACAAGCAAAAGTCCAGGACCAGCTGACTTCACAGGGGAATTCTCTCAAATTCTATTCTATTCTATTCTATCGAATTCTATCAAATACTATTTAGAGGAGAGCTAACACTGATCTTTCTCAAACTCTTCCAAAAATTTGCAGAGGGAAAAACACTCCCAAATTCACTGTATGAAGCCACCATCACCCTGATACCAAACAAAACCAGAAAAAGATATCACAAAGAAAGAAAACTACAGGGCAATATCACTGATGAACATAGATGCAAAAATCCTCAACAA
>NW_020838543.1:0-13006 GCF_003676395.1 Aethalodelphis obliquidens
TTCCACCCTTGGCAGAAGGGCTCTTTTAATGCCTGACCCTGTATCTCCCTGGGTAAAGTAATGTAGTAGCAAGGAAGGGGAAGTCTGGAACTCTCTCTTAAAGTGGACCACCATTTTCTCTGTGTTAACACTAAGTCTCTTCAATTAACCCTATTACTTCTACCCTAAATTTCTTTTGCTAATATAAGGAACTTTTCTCATTTGTTGGCAACTTTTTCCTCTTCTGCACAACTCACTTCACAGTTCATCTCATCTGGTAGGTGGTCAAGATCAAGGTTACTCCCACACTAATACTGGACTGACTGGTATCATCTCCTACCCGCTTGGAGTGTGTGGTGTAAGTTTACAAAGTTAGAGCTAACTCTGAGGCAGCTGTGTTATCTTACCTTCAGGGACTGTGCTGTGTGTGTAATAAGCAGTCGGTTAATATTGAACCAGTAGAACAAATAGATTCACAGAAAGATGAATGACTCAATGACTTTGCATGAATAGAGTGATCCATACAGGTGAACCAGAGATCTGGTTCCATATATTCTTCAACAACACCTAGTTATATGCTTTTATTATTATTATTGATTTCTTTCATTCTTTTATCTTTTTAAAGTCTAGAGCATGCCCTTACCAGAACATAGATATCAACATCAATTTTATCTAGAAAACTTGTACTGTAGTGCCTATGTTTCTAGTTATTATTTAATATTTAAAATATAGCATTCTTACAGTCATTTTTGATCAATCTAAATTTTTATAGAAATTATAACATCTGGATGGAGAAGGAGATAAGAAAGAGGATTGACTTGAAGTTTGAAGTTGCTTATACTTATGGCTCCTCTGTAAATGCTATTACTCCTCTTTTTTTTCCAACAGCTCTAGCATTTATTTTTTTAATTGAATGAAAATTCTTTAGTGCTTTACGGTTTTCAAAAGTTTCACACACATGATTTCATATAATCCCATAATAATGCTTTTTTCCACTACCCTTATATTGGCCCTCCCCCCTTCCTTCTCTCAACTGGTAACTACTAGTTTGTTCTCTATATCTGTGAGTCTGCTTCTTTTTTGTTTTATTCACTAGTTTGTTGTATTTTTTAGATTCCATATATAAGTGATGTCATACAGTATTTGTCTTTCTCTGTCTGACTTATTTCACTTAGCATAATGCCCTCCAAGTCTATCCATGTTGCTGCAAGTGGCAAAATTTTGTTCTTTTTTATGGCTGAGTAGTATTCCATTGTGTGTGTGTGCATGCACATATGTGTGTGTGTGTATACCACATCCTTTTTATCCATTCATCTGTTGGTGGATAGTTAGTTTGCTTCCATATCTTGGCAATTGTAAATAATGCTGCAGTGAACATTGGGGTGCATGTATCTTCTTGAATTAATGTTTTTGTTTTTTCTGGATATACACACAGGAGTGGAATTCCTGGGTCATATCATAGTTCTATTTTTAGTTTTTTGAGAAACCTCCATACTATTTTCCACAGTGACTGCACTGATTTACATTCACACCAACAGATTCCCTAACACAGAGGAAAAGTTTCTTCCTCCCCCTGACACACTATTGCTATTGTATTATTGTTCTTGCTGATGTTGTTATTGTTATTATCATTATTTTCTACAGCAGGTTGAGCTCTTTCTTTAGTTTGGAAATCCCAGTGCCTGGGAGAATGATCCCCCATGCACTTAGCCTGTGTATAATTAGTGTTTGTAGGAGAATAAAATTATGTTTGAGGCTTTATGAAAGTTTTATGAGAATTTCCAGATACACTAGGAGCAACAGCTTTATTGAGATCCCTGAAGTTGTGTATTAGGAAATGTGAACAAGAACTGGAAAAATGAGGCTTGTCATTTATCATGTACAATCATCTCCAGTGTGTTTTACAGAGTGTTGAAGTCTTTTAGAGCTTAAATAACGTTTTTGATTCCTACCTTAGGTTGCTGGGAATCTGAATGAAACTCACTTTTTTACCTCATCATTGGCATTCTTGAATAAAACCAAGAGGGAAGCCTCAGAAGAACCAGTTGCTCGATGAATGGGACTGTAGGTAGTGAGAGCTGATCCTTGTGATACCAGAATGAAATAAAAGAGGCAAGGCATTCTTGATTCTTTGGGCACATTACCTAATACATTTGTGCCTCAGTCCTCTTCTGTTAAATTAGGCTCATAATAATATTAATAGTAGTAGTAGTAGTAATTCATAGGCTTGTTGTGAAATTATGTATTTAGACTGCTTATCCCCATGCCTGTTACATAGTAAGAGGCATTAAAGTGTCTGTCCCTGGACAAGATTTGAATGAAAATTAATTCTATACAATTTTATGTGTTATTTAAACTAGGAAGATGACCAAAATTTCTCTTAATAATTCTAGACAAGGGCTCTATAACTTATCATTTAGGAATAACCTTTTCCTTCTCTGTAACTTTGAGGGGACTAGCTGTGCTTAGATTGAACAGTAGTCCTTATCTTATTATAGATATCTAGATATCTAAGGCCTCAACAACTAAACTCATGTTCTGGTAAAGGCAATTCAGCAAGCAACAAGCTCATGACAGAAGCCACATAATGTCAGTAACTGCAAGTTGTTTTCTAGATACGTATTACTAAACTTCTAAAGAGGAGGGCTTTTAATGGGGGCCAGACCAAGGCACTGAGATGTTATAACTGTGGCAGTTTCTTGAGGCAGAAAGAGAAGGCAAATGATAGCAGTTCTCCAGGGCCTTGAGCTCAAAGCCTCTGTGTCTTCCAACCTAAAGCTCACTGCTAAAGAGCATTTAGACAACTATTTGATAACATGGAGAGCAACCAGAAATAATGTCATGTTGGCAAATATACATCAGAAGAAATGATGGACACTTATTTTTTGTTTTAGGATAATTAATGGAGGTGCATAAATTGTCAGTGTGCAGGTCAGTTAATTAAGAAATAAAACATTATTAAAAACTGGAGAAGTTTATACCATTTTTCTAGATTTCACATATATGTGTTAATATACAATATTTGTTTTTCTCTTCCTGACTTCCTTCACTCTGTATGACAGTCTCCAGGTCCATCCGCATCCCTAAAAATGACCCAATTTTGTTCCTTTTTAAGGCTGAGTAATATGGCAGAAATAGAGGCACAGATGTAGAGAACAAGCATATGGACACCGGGGTTGGGGGGAAGCAGGGTGGGGTGGTGGTGGTGGTGGTGGTGGGATGAATTGGGAAATTGGGATTGACATACATACACTAATATGTGTAAAATAGATAACTAATAAGAACCTGCCATATAAAAAATAAATAAAATTAAAAACAAAAAACGCAGAAGTGCTCCCTGTCTTCCTCTGCAGTCACTGTCTCTGATAGGTAACACTACCCTGCGATTCTGTAATCTCAAAATTAAAAGTTAAATAAGAGGTACGTGGCAAATACTTTTTTTAAAAACAGGTTTGTCAGAATTATTATCATAAAAATCAAACCTAAAATCAAATATTAGTAGTAGTGATAAAATAGATCATGACCTGATAAAGGAGCAATTCATCCCAAATTTAAAATAATCTATATATGCCTAGCCACACAGCCTCAAAATAAATGACAAAGATTGACATGATTATCAATAAATTGACAAAGCCAAAACTATATAATTTCCTGTATTTAACTTCTTATTTTGGAAGTAGAAATAGATGATTTTTGTTCATTTGTTTCTTTTTTTATTATCATTATTTTGAGTGGGGAGTGCTGATCACTCACTGTTATAAACCACTAGTATACAATTTCTATGACTTGTAGATAGACCATAAAATTTACTAAAAGTTATTATTTGATTTTCTTCACAGAGCACCTTAAATAGTTAAAGTTTGTTAATATTTCCTACTCATCAGGAATATATATTAACTATTGCCTATAGTAATGATTTCAGAACATATGCTCCTGGAGTGTTGCCTAATTTGAAATAATACCTATTCATAGGGAGGCGGAAAGCTAAGCTGGGACGAAGTGAGAGAATGGCATGGACATATATACACCACCAAATATAAAATAGATAGCTAGTGGAAAGCAGCTGCATAGCACAGGGACATCAGCTCGGTGCTTTGTGTCCACCTAGAGGAGTGGGATAGGGAGGGTGGGAGGGAGACACAAGAGGAAGGAGATATGGGGATATATGTATACATATAGCTGATTCACTTTGTTATACAGCAGAAACTAACACACCATTGTAAAGCAATTATACTCCAATAAAGATGTTAAAAAAAAGAAAGAAATAATACCTATACAGATACAATTCAGTAAGAATATTGCTTATCTTTTGACTCTGCAAATGTTGTTCAATCAGTTCAACTCCAATAAGTTTTCTTGAAACTACTTGAAGATATTCCTGCAATGTGGAACTTTTAAAGAACTACATATGATTTGATAAGTTTGGAACATATATTAATGACTAAATTGTCTTTATCTATCCACCTACATATCAAACATCTACCTATCATCAATCTATTATCTATCTATGCTTTATCCATAAAGTCTCCTCATGCCTTGATAAGTGTAAGTATAGCTATAGCTTGTTTTTTATTTATTAATCAAGCATTTATTGATAAGTTGCTGATGAAATTCTAGGCACTGAGGACAAAGCAATGAACAATGGCCTTACATGTTC
Organism: Aethalodelphis obliquidens; assembly: GCF_003676395.1. NCBI lineage: Eukaryota > Metazoa > Chordata > Mammalia > Artiodactyla > Delphinidae > Aethalodelphis > Aethalodelphis obliquidens. The sequence continues at coordinate 4,637 of NW_020838543.1, forward strand.
ATGTTATGGCTTTATGATTAACTATAAAACTTTGAGTTTACTGTGGTGCAGACTCTTTGGGTTCAGAACATGTCTTATGGTTCTTCTTCATGTACTTTTAAGTCCCTTGCTGTTCTGTAGCCAAGTATGGCCCAGAGTTTTTTTGATGCAGTTGTCCCAAGTTGATACACTGATTTTTGCTGAATTCTTTAATCTCTTTATTTGTATTTGCTCCAGTGTCAAGCTTTGAAGGCTGATGCTTTCTATTGCAAATGTACACACTTTATCAACTGTGTTGATTGATCTACCTATTTCTATTCATATTCACTATTTTATAAAACATGAGAGAAATTTTATTGCTACTTACCTGCAGTATCAATGCATTCCTCAGAATATCTCCTGTCTGTAAGGATTGGGATATTACCTTCTACAAAATTTCTTTTGAATATATTATGTAAATAGTTTTAAGAACCTTTCTGGCATTTGGGAAAAAATAACACACAGATAGACTCATCATGAAAACTGGGCATGAACCATACATTTTTGTTATTCTTTTTCTATTGTTGTATTTCTTATTGTTATAAGTTGTTTCATTTCACCATTGTAAAACACCCTCTATTTCCATTGTCGCAGCTAAAATTAAAAGCTCAGAGTTTCTCTCTTCAACTGTGTCACGTCCACAGATAAATAACATAATATTTATTAAGTCAGTATACTTGAGATTCAGTGTCTTATTATTATTATTTGTGTGTGTGTGTGTGGTACACGGGCCTCTCACTGTTGTGGCCTCTCTTGTTGCGGAGCACAGGCTCCAGATGCGCAGGCTCAGCGGCCATGGCTCACAGGCCCAGCCGCTCTGCGGCATGTGGGATCTTCCCGGACCGGAGCACAAACCCGTGTCCCCTGCATGGCAGGCGGACTCTCAACCACTGCGCCACCAGGGAAGCCTCTCAGTGTCTTATTAACAAAATATAACATAAGTCCTTTTAGAAATTTACTGAGATTAGTATTCCTAAATATACTGGAAGAAAAAGGCAAAAATTGTTAAATTTTTCTGTGAAAAAATTATTTTTATTAAAACATTATATTACCTTTTAAATACTTTATATTTAAAATGAGGTCTTTTTTTTAAAGAAGTGAGTTAGATCTTATGTAATAAAACTTGTGGTAAACATTTATTTAAAGAGGTCTCTGGCCTATTATGTCTCCTTAGGGAATAATTTTTTATTATTTTTCCCAATCTCCAGCTTTAGGAAGTATTGTCAAGGCATTTAGATTTTACAAATCTAGCTACATATAAGCTTTTATAAATAAAGTAAAACTGCACATTAATTAAGCTAATTATTCAGTGGGTTTTATAATAATTAAGGCTGTATTTTAATTCTTACATGGTTGAGAGAGACAGCAAATGTTTTCATTGGAGTATGAGGACATAATTTGATCTACTCTACATAATAGTTGCTATATTATGAAGAAGAGGTTTTAAATAAAACTTTCTATAAAATAAGTGTACATTATACAGTGAGGGTACTAACTGCAATTTATTTGGGGAAATGCTGAAATATAACATGATGGTAAAGTAGAATGACATCTCAGATTCTCAAAATACATGTAAAATTATTTATATCCGTTTGTTTTTCCATTTACCTCTCTTTCCATTACAAGTTATTTACAGTAACTCATAAGTTTTCAAAAATTAGCAAGATATAATGCATTAGATATGTAAGAAGAATGTAGTGAATAGAAATTCAGAATGGTAATTTAAAATAGTGACAGAATACAGTGCCAGAATTTTGACAAAGCCTGTCAAGATCCATTTTATAGTTTTGAAAAGAATAGATAAAGAACCCCAGGGAAAAAAGGACAAACAGTATGCAAAAGTAAAAGTAAGCATAATATGCTTAGTGAAATAAGTCAGACAGAGAAAGACAAATACTGTATGGTATTACATATGGAATCTAAAAAATAATACAAATGAATGTATATGCAAAACAGAAGCAGATTCAGAGATAAAGAAAACAAACTTGTGGTTACCAAAGAGGAGAGGGAAGGAGGGGAGGGACAAATTAGGGGTATGGGACTAATAGATACAAACTACTATATATAAAATATATAAGCAACAAGGATATACTGTATAGCACAGGGAGTTTTAGCCATTATCTTGTAATAACTTAGAGTGGAGCATAATCTGCAAAAATACTGAATCACTATGCTGTACACCTGAAACTAATATAATATTGTAAGTCAACTATACAATTTACAAAGTAAATCAAATGAATTAGAAAACAAGTGTCTTACTCAATATATCTAAAAATATATAGAATAAAACTGATAAACTGTTGGCAAATATAATCAAGAAAGTTTAAAATAAGAAAGAAGGAGGAAGAGAGGGAGACCCAAAAAGAGGAAAGGAATTCAAGGATAAAGGAACTCAAGTGAATACATTAGCACAGTCTCTTACTCAAAACCGTGAGCCCAGATGTATTTTGGTATCAGAACTTTTGAGAATTTAGAAATGGAACGTAGTGCATATATTGTTATTGCATTTCTAACAAGAATCAAATGATTCATCATTTGATGATGAATATTATCCATAGACTGTAAAACCAGGCAACATTACATGTTATTTTAATAACCTATTATAACTTTGATACAAGTGATGCACATAAGGAAAATTCTTGCCAAATCCCACTGCTAAAACTAAATTTCAGAATAATAATCAATTTCAGTTTCATATAATATAATTACACCCCATGATCAAGTAAATATGTTTTAGGAATGCAAATGTAGTTCAGTATTAAAATATACAACAGGGGGCTTCCCTGGTGGCGCAGTGGTTGAGAGTCCGCCTGCCGATGCAGGGGACACGGGTTCGTGTCCCAGTCCGGGAAGATCCCACATGCCACGGAGCAGCTGGACCCGTGAGCGTGAGCCATGGCCGCTGAGCCTGTGCGTCCGGAGCCTGTGCTCTGCAACAGGAGAGGCCATAGCCATGAGAGGCCTGCGTACCGCAAAAAAAAAACCAAAAAACAGATTCAGTAAGAAAATAAAATTTTTCATTTAGTCTGTGGCAAAATATTTCTAGATAAAGTCACTATAAGTTTATAAATAAATATCTTCTTAATGTTATCTTTGGCATGGTGGAGAGTATAAAATTCCAGATGATTTTTTAGCTTCTACAATATAGCAATAAGAGTTCCCTCATTAGAGTTAAAAACGAAGTGTGATCAGTGATTGCTCTGCTTTCATTAAACTTTGTTTGAACATTTAAGCCGTGGAAATACTGAGAATAGAAATTAAAATTCTAAGTAAAGGAAAGAAGGGTCAAATATTATTTTCTAAATTTGTAGATGGTATCTTTATAAAATTTAAGATGATCAGTTAGGGGAGAGGAATGCAGTTATTCTTACACATAGAAGAGTTAACTGCTTTTTAGCATAATCAAGAGGTTTTTTTTTTTAACACAATCATGACAGTTAAAAAATGTATCATATAAACGTAATCCATTTATAAAACCAACAAAAGCATAAAATCCCTAGGAATTAACTTAACAATAAGCATGAAGGATATGTAACACTTTTACACCAAATTAATTGATATTTTTAATTGATTTCAAAACTTCATAAGTATATATTTTAAATTATCCCTATTATCATCTAAGTTGACATTGTGAAAAATCCAATTCAATTTGCATAAACAATAATTTATGAGAAACTACACCAAGCTATAATATAAAACATGTAATGATAAGCAGGAACAGGAAAAAATGTTAATTGCAAAGTGAAAAAAACTCAGGGTATATATATATATGTATATACATATATATATAATGATGGCAATTTTCAAAAAACATATGTTTTTATGTTATATTTTATATATGCTTGTGTATATATTACATAGGAACATATTTATATGGTGTTTTGTACGTTTGTGAGTGTATAAATTTAATATTAAATATATGCCACCCAAATTAAAGGCAAAGAAAACATACCAATGTATCAACATACTTGTCTTTGTGAGTTGGGACTATATATATTTTCACCATTTTTTCCACTTTTTTGACAAAACATAATTTGTCTACAACAATCAAAATTGCTTATGTAAAATACTTAAAAGTTAATGCACATACAAAGTCATGGGCATAAAAAAATTCCATGCTAAAATATGTTTCATCCTTATTAAATATTATTTTTCCATGTGACTCTAACTTATTTATTTATTTTGCGGTACGCAGGCCTCTCACTGCTGTGGCTTCTCCCGTTGCGGAGCACAGGCTCCGGATGCACAGGCTTAGCGTCCATGGCTCACGGGCCCAGCCGCTCCGCGGCATGTGGGATCTTCCCAGACCGGGGCACGAACCTGTATCCCCTGCATTGGCAGGCGGACTCTCAACCACTGCGCTACCAGGGAAGCCCTGACTCCAACTTTTATAAAAGCTAATATAAATAAGTAATAATAACCAGTCTTTAATAATCACATTCATAGTGTTTTATTCAGGAAAAACACATCTATTAGTCATGTTGAAATTAGAAAAAGATTTTCCCTAAGGAACATCATAGAAAGCTTCCCCTGTAATTTCATTAATTGCATCTTTGCAAATTTTTACATAAAAGAGTGACAATTTTCATGTGATTTTTTAAAGTAATGTTCCAAATAGTGTGGTATCATCTTCCAATTTAATTCAGCAAAAGCAATTACAAGCTTGGCCAATCTAGCAAGGTCCAAATATATAGTTAACTGATGGTTAAAGTTAATCCAGGGATAGATTTATTAAAAGCATAATTGGTATATAAATACTATTTTATTGTAAATATGCCAGTAATGTAGAAGGAGATAAATTAGAAATTGGAATTTTCTTTTTAAACTGATAAACATTTCCCTGAATACCATACCTTTTCCCAGTGGTAACCTGTCTTCAAAGTTTGCTGAGTGTGTCATTCTTGAAATTTTCTATGCATTTATCTAGTTTACTCACTAAATCTATATAACATTTTGTTCAGTTTTTTACACTATATGTTTACCTCTAGCCCTATTTACTGATCTCTTTTGTCAAGAATTGCTATCATATTTTTCAAGTGCTTTTGCATTATCTCTCAAGATGGCCTTGTTGTTTTATTTTTTAATCTGTTAATATATGGGATTGTATTGATATATGTATTAATTATCCTCAAATTCTTGGATTAACCCTATTTGGTTATGTTGAAATAGTTCTTTAAAACACTGCTGGAATTTATTTTCTAATGTTTTAGCTGGAAACTTTTAATCTGTCTTTGTAAGTGAAATTGGCTTGCACAATGTGGTGTGTGTGTGTGTGTGTGTGTGTGTGTGTGTGTGTGTGTGTTGGTATCTGACTTATTTGTATAGCATGTAAATAATATCCTCATAGAATGAACTGGCAAAGATATTATATTTTCCACATTCTAAAATAGTTTATATGGCATGCAGTTATTTTTTTCCCTGAAGATTAGTTAAAAAATATTTCACATATAAATTTTTAAAGAGTGATGATTTTAATAACATTTATCACGTTACTGTAAACTAGTAAGAAAAAAGGAGGCTTTTGGTCCTGAAATGATTGGCTTTCTGTTTTGTCTTTAATCTTTCTACCCCACATGTATGTGCCATCCTGACCCTTCCTGACAGGAAGATGATAAAAGGAAAAATGTAATTTAAAAAAATATATCTAGCTTAAGGTACTAGTAAGTGATGGCATTTTTACCTGGGGACTAAATTGTATTTTAAAATAAACAGAAGTTACACTTTTCATCACTTAGATGACTAGTTGTCCAGATCTGCCTTACTGTTCTCTAGCCATCATTGCCTGACAGGTTCTCATTGGCCCAGAGACTGTCTGTATCTGTTTGTACTAAGTAAGTGAAGATAAAAATTTGGCATGACTTTTTTTTCAAGAATGCATTCTCGGGCTTCCCTGGTGGCGCAGTGGTTGGGAGTCCGCCTGCCGATGCAGGGGACACGGGTTCGTGCCCCGGTCCGGGAAGATCCCACATGCCGCGGAGCGGCTGGGCCCGTGAGCCATGGCCGCTGAGCCTGCGCGTCCGGAGCCTGTGCTCCGCAACGGAAGAGGCCACAACAGTGAGAGGCCCGCGTACTGCAAAAAAAAAAAAAAGAATGCATTCTCATTTAATGAAAAATATTGGATTGTTGAGTACTCATGGACTAAATCTGAAGGACATTTTGATCAAACCATCCAAACTTCATTAAAATCAAGTGGAACATTTACTTCATTATTTCCTTTCCATAAAATGCACTGTTTTCAAATGCAAAGAAAGTTCAATGCTGCAACATTATGAGCAATTAATAAAGGCCTCATAAATTTCATAGTACCTATCATGACAATAGAGAAATTCCTACAAGTCTTCACATTCTCACTGTTGCCAATAGTGTAATTACAGAGACAATGGAGCCTTTTTTTTAAAAAAAATGAATTTCATAGTCAAGGACCAAACTGATAGCTTAGCTGATTTTAGCAACCTTTATGTCTTATAAAAGGTCAAAGCACTGTCCTTTTTTCTCCATTGGTTTTATTGAATATTTTATGAAGATAATTTTAAGCAAGTATCAATATGTATTTCACTCAGTGCCTGCCTACAGATGCTGTGAGAGGGAAAATTCTGTTTCCTCCGTCTTCCAAAGCTGATATTATATTTGAATCTTTGTCAGAAACATCCATTGCCAATGATATATAAGTAATGTTGTGGTATAACTTGATGATACTTGACTAACATTAATTTTTTCATCAGAATTTTTGTATTTTAAGCAAAAATAATATTTCTCGCTTGATTTTAACACACTTAGTGTGTTGGTTCCTAGCAGAAAATATGCTTGGGCAAATTTTGAGTTGAAGAATGTACTTCCTTTTAAAAACTACTTAGAAAATGAGACATTCCTTTGACATTAAAAAACTATGAATTCAGTACTATATGACTAATTTGGAAGCTATGTAGAAAGCATTGGGTGTAGTGGATTTGAAACTTTCAGAGAAATACACAAAACGTATTTTGCATTGTAATATGCTATGAGCATTTATAGCCCAAAACCCATGATGGAACTGTGGAAACAATGCATTGGCATTAAAACTTTATTTTCAGAGATTATAAAAAAGAAGAAACACTTACTTTCATACTCTTAATAGATAGAATTATGCATTCATCTCATCTACACATGTTATCAAGTAACTAAGATAAGAGCAACAGCAAATACAACTGTTTCATTCAACTGAAAATTATATTCTGAATAGTTTAAACATTATTCTAATTAACCTATGTCTTAATATCGTGGTAAATATTATCAAATAGTACTGCACAATGTTCTATTTTATAATTGTCAATTAAAGGTTATTCATAAAAAAATGAAAGCCAAATTCAGTGAGGTGGATAGTTAAGACACCAAAACTTCTAAATATAAACATAGAACAATGCTGAAGGACTTGAATTTTACTTAAATTAAGTAGAATTGCTGTTAGTATGAAACCATTAATAACTGGTTATTAACCTTGAAGACTGGGTGAACAGAGGATTGACCATACAGGGCATATTGCTACTGAGCTGCAAAGTGTTACCAATTACCCTTCTGGTTCTTAGTGAAATTTAAAGTATAGATTTCATTTCCAAATTCTGATATGGTTTGGGATTTAGTTACCTTGGAGACTGCTTCTCTACCCTTGCCAGAAAAAGGATCATTTGAGGGTTCCCATTGTTTCCAGCTTAGAACAATTGAGAAATTACAACATTTCTTTTGAAATATACTCATAGTTCAAAATTTCCGCTATAAAATGCATCAGCAGCATAAATTCCATATCATCAGTAACTGTGTACCACTGTTCATGTAATAGCCTACATCATTGAATGCATATTTGTGACTGGCACTGTCCTAAGGCTCTACATAGATAATCTCACTTAATTTCACAAGAGAATACTGGATTTGTTCATTAGTGCTAACATTGTTTTGGTGGAGCGTTTAGGATTTTCTATGTACAAGGTCATATCATCAGCAAACAGAGATAAACTACACACACACATACACACAAATTCTATTGGTTGTGTTTCTTTGAGATCCCTGATTTATACATATGTCTTCTTTCTATTTTAACAGTTTTTATCTGTGCTGTAAATTTTTGATTGATTGAATGGGGTGTGATTCTATTTATTATTTTATCCCCTTGAAAGAAAAGAACGTGGTTTGCTTTTAAAGCCTAACACAAAGATTACAATTCTGGGCTTGATTTTGAAGGAAACACATCCAGGGTGATGAAGATGAAAAAAAGGGAATAAAAGGAAGATGAGGCTAGAAAAGATACATAGCAGTAATCCATAAACAGAAACACCAAATTATTTAGTAGATGTTTGTTGCACTAGGCACATGAGACTAACT
>NW_020838544.1:0-12970 GCF_003676395.1 Aethalodelphis obliquidens
GATTCTCTATGTATTGTATCATGTCATCTGCAAACAGTGACAGCTTTTCTTCTTCTTTTCTGATTTGGATTCCTTTTATTTCCTTTTCTTCTCTGATTGCTGTGGCTAAAACTTCCAAAACTATGTTGAATAAGAGTGGTGAGAGTGGGCAACCTTGTCTTGTTCCTGATCTTAGTGGAAATGCTTTCCATTTTTCACCATTGAGGATGATGTTGGCTGTGGGATTGTCATATATGGCCTTTATTATGTTGAGGAAAGTTCCCTCTATGCCTACTTTCTGCAGTGTTTTTATCATAAATGGGTGTTGAATTTTGTCAAGGGCTTTCTCTGCATCTATTGAGATGATTATGTGGGTTTTTCTCCTTCAGTTTGTTAATATGGTTTATCACATTGATAGATTTGCGTATATTGAAGAATCCTTGCATTCCTGGAATAAACCCCACTTGATCATGGTGTATGATGCTTTTAATGTGCTGTTGGATTCTGTTTGCTAGTATTTTGTTGAGGACTTTTGCATCTATGTTCATCAGTGATATTGGCCTGTAGTTTTCTTTCTTTGTGACATCCTTGTCTGGTTTTGGTATCAAGGTGATGGTGGCCTCGTAGAAGGATTTTGGGAGTGTTCCTCCCTCTGCTATATTTTGGGAGAGTTTGAGAAGGATAGGTGTTAGCTCTTCTCTAAATGTTTGATAGAATTCGCCTGTGAAGCCATCTGGTCCTTGGCTTTTGTTTGTTGGAAGATTTTTAATCATAGTTTCAATTTCAGTGCTTGTGACTGGTCTGTTCATATTTTCTATTTCTTCCTGATTCAGTCTTGGAAGGTTGTGCATTTCTAAGAATTTGTCCATTTCTTCCAGATTGTCCATTTTATCGGCATAGAGTTGCTTGTAGTAATCTCTCATGATCTTTTTTATTTCTGCAGTTTCAGTTGTTACTTCTCCTTTTTCATTTCTAATTCTATTGATTTGAGTCTTCTCCCTTTTATCCTTGATGAGTCTGGCTAATGGTTTATCTATTTTGTTTATCTTCTCAAAACACCAGGTTTTAGTTTTATTGATCTTTGCTATTGTTTCCTTCATTTCTTTTTCATTTATTTCTGATCTGATTTTTATGATTTCTTTCCTTCTGCTAGCTTTGGGGTTTTTTTGTTCTTCTTTCTCTAATTGCTTGAGGTGCAAGGTTAGGTTGTTTATTCGAGATGTTTCCTGCTTCTTAAGGTGGTCTTGTATTGCTTTAAACTTCCCCCTTAGAACTGCTTTTGCTGCATTCCATAGGTTTTGGGTTGTTGTGTCTCCATTGTCATTTGTTTCTAGGTATTTTTTTTATTTCCTCTTTGATTTCTTCAGTGATCACTTCGTTATTAAGTAGTATATTGTTTAGCTTCCATGTGTTTGCATTTTTTTACAGATCTTTTCCTGTAATTGATATCTAGTCTTATGGCATTGTGGTCGGCCAAGATACTTGATAAAATTTCAATTTTCTTAAATTTACCAAGGCTTGATTTGTGACCCAAGATATGATCTATCCTGGAGAATGTTCCATGAGCACTTGAGAAAAATGTGTATTCTGTTGTTTTTGGATGGAGTGTCCTATAAATATCAATTAAGTCCATCTTGTTTAATGTATCATTTAAAGCTTGTGTTTCCTTATTGATTTTCATTTTGGATGATCTGTCCATGGGTGAAAGTGGGGTGTTAAAGTCCCCTACTCTGAATGTGTTACTGTCAATTTCCCCTTTTATGGCTGTTAGTATTTGCCTTATGTATTGAGGTGCTCCTAGGTTGGGTGCATAAACATTTACAATTGTTATATCTTCTTCTTGGATTGATCACTTGATCATTATGTAGTGTCCTTCTTTGTCTCTTCTAATAGTCTTTATTTTAAAATCTATTTTGTATGATATGAGAATTGTTTCTCCAGCTTTGTTTTGGTTTCCATTTGTATGGAATATCTTTTTCTGTCCTCTTACTTTCAGCCTGTATGTGTCTCTAGGTCTGAAGTGGGTCTCTTGTAGATAGCATATATATGGGTCTTTTTGTATTTATAACCTCATAATAGGGAAGGTATTTAAACATGTTAAAACACCAAACTTATTAAGCAAAAGCTTGATGAATTTGAATACATTAAAATAAAAATACATACATAACAAAATAAACCATTAAATTAAAATTCAGAGACTGATCAGAAGAAATTTTATAGAAAGTATGGGACAAAATCCTCTTTTCCAGAATCTAAAACAATAAATATAACAATCAGCAACTCTTTTCCCATTGATATGCAGAAATAATTCACAGAGAAGGAAATAATAGTGGCCACTGAAAATGTAAAGTTCAGAATCACTAGTAATTAATAACAACATAAAAGTTCGATACAGTTTTCACCTTTCATTATCAGATGGTCAAAAATATACAATGTTAATGTTATCAAGTGTTGGCTCTTCTGAAGGGCATTCAGAGACCTAAGTTTGATCTTGCAATTCTGTTATCCTCTAGAGGGTTATATTTTCTGAATGTTGAAGACAGGTCACTACCATGTCCATGCACTAGCCTGTAGAAGAAAGAAAACACTAGAGTAAGCAACTCTATTTTTTATATTTAATAAACTTTTTAATTTAAGAATAGCTTTAGATTTGCAAAATTTTCACTAAGATAGTATAGAACATTTCCATACATCCCACAGTTTCCCTTAATGTTGATATCTTACATTAGCACATTTGTTATAACTAGGGAACCAATACTGATATAATTAACTGAAGTCAGTAATTTATTTATATTTCTTTAGTTTTACTTATTGATCTTACTCTCTCCCAGTATCCCATTTGGATACAATACCACATTAGGTTTAGTCATCATGTCTCCTTAGACTCTACTTGGCTTTGACAGTTTCTCAGACTTTCCTTGTTTTTCATGATCTTGACAGTTTTTAGAACTGGTCAGATATTTTGTAGAATGTTCCTCAACTGAGATTTGTCTGAAGATTTTTCTCATGATAAAATCATGTTATAAGTTTTTTGGAGGAAGACCACAAGGGTAAAAATACATTCTCATTATATCATTTCAAAGGTACATGCTATCAACATGACTTATCACTGATGATGTTAACCTTGACACCTGGCTAAGTTTTTCTACTATGAATTGATTTCACTCCCTACCACTCTTCTTTCCTTCCTTCCTTCCTTCCTTCTTTCCTTCCTTCTTCCTTCCTTCCTCCCTCCACTTCTTCCTTCTTTTTTTCCTTTTTCCTTCCTCCCCTCCCTCTTTTTTTATATCCTATTCTTTGTCAACAAGTCAATAAGTGTAGCCCATACTTAAGTGGTTCAGAGTTATGCTCCACATCCTTGAGGGGAGTATATACATAAACTACTGGGATTCTGCATTATTACATTTTTTATTTTGTTGCTCAAATTTTTCCAGCTTTGATTTGCATTTCTCTAATAATTAGTGATCTTAAACACCTTTTCATGTGCCTCTTGGCCATCTGTATATTTTCTTTGGAGAAATGTCTACTGAGGTTTTTTGACCATTTTTTTATTGGGTTGTTTGTTTTGATGATATTAAGTTGCATGAGCTGTTTGTAAATTTTGGAGACTAATCCCTTGTCAGTCGCATAATTTGCAAATATTTTCTCTCATTCTGTGGGTTGTCTTTTAGTTTTGTTTATGGTTTCCTTTGCTGTGCAAAAGCTTTTGATTTTAATTAGGTCCCTTTTTTTTTCCATTACTCTTGGAGACAAATTGAAAAATGCCTTGCTGTGATTTATGTCAGAGAGTGTTCTTCCTATGTTTTCCTCTAAAAGTTTCATAGTGTCTAGTTTCACATTTAGGTCTTTAATCCATTTTGAGTTTATTTTTGTGTATGGTGTTAGGGAGTGTTCTAATTTCATTTTTTTACATGTAGCTGCCCAGTTTTCCTAGCACCACTTATTGAAGAGACTGCCTTTCCCCCACTGTAGAGTATTGCCTCCTTTGTCATAGATTAATTGACCATAGGTGTGTGGGTTTATTTCTGGTCTTTCTATCCTGTTCCATTGGTCTATATTTCTGCTTTTTTCTGCCAGTGCCTTACTGTCTTGATTATTGTAGCTTTGTAGTATAGTCTGAAGTCAGGGAACCTGGTTCTTCTAACTCCATTTTTATTTCTTAAAATTGCTTTGGCTATTCAGGGTCTTTTGTGTTTTCATACAAATTGTAAATTTTTTTGTTCTAATTCTGTGAAAAATGCCCTTTGTAATTTGATAGGGATTACACAGAATCTGTAGATTGCTTTGGGTAGTATAGTCATTTTCACAATATTGATTCTTGCAGTCCAAGAACATGGTATATCTCTCCATCTGTTTGTGTCATCTTTGATTTCTTTCATCAGTATATTTTAGTTTTCTGCATACAGGTCTTTTGCCTCCTTAGGTAGGTTTATTCCTAGGTATTTTATTCTTTTTGATGCAATGGTAAATGGGATTGCTTCCTAAATTTATCTTTCTGATCTTTAATTTTTAGTGTATAGGATTGCAACAGATTTCTGTGTATTAATATTGTAACTTACAACTTTACCAAATTCATTGACGAGCTCTAGTAGTTTTGTGGTATGTCTTTAGGATTTGCTATATATAATATCATGTCATCTGCAAACACTGACAGTTTAACTTCTTCTATTCCAATTTAGATTCCTTTTATTTTATTTTATTTTATTTTCTTCTCTGCTTGCCCTAGCTAGGACTTCCAAAACTATGTTGAATAAAAGTGGCAAATGTGGACATTCTTGTCTTGTTCCTGACCTTATAGGAAATGCTTTTAGATTTGCACCATTAAGTATGATGTTAGCCATAGGTTTGTCATATATGACCTTTATTATGTTGAGGTATGTTCCCTCTACATCCACTTTCTGGAGAGTTTTTTTATCATAAATGGGTGTTGAATTCTGTCAAAAGCTTTTTCTGCATCTACTGAGATGATCATATGTGGTTTTTTTGGAGTATAGTTGCTTTACAGTGTTGTGTTACTTTATACCGTACAGCAAAGTGAATCAGCTCTATGTATACATATATCCCCTCTTTATGGATTTCCTTCTCATTTAGGTCACCACAAAGCATTGAGTAGAGTTCCCTGTGCTATACAAAACATTCTCATTAGTTATCTGTTTTATACATAACATCAGTAGTGTATATATGTCAACCCCAATCTCCCAATTCATCCCACACCCCACTTCCCACTTGGTATCCATAGGTTTCTTCTCTACGCCTGTACCTCTATTTCTGCTTTGTAAATAAGATCATCTATACCAATTTTTGCAGATTCCACAAGTATGTGTTAATATACAATATTTGCTTTTCTCTTTCTGACTTACTTCACACTGTATGACAGTCTCTAGGTCTATCCATGTCTCTACAAGTGACCCAATTTTATTCCTTTTTATGGCTGAGTATTATTCCATTTATATATGTACCATATCTTCTTTATCCAGTCCTCTGTTGATGGACATTCAGATTGCTTCCATGTCCTGAGATCATATGGTTTATATTCTTCAATTTGCTGATGTGGGGCATCACATTGATTGATTTGTGCATACTGAAAATGCCTTGAATCCCTGGGATAGATCCCATTTGATCATGGTGTATGATCCTTTTAATGTATTAGTGGATCACTAATTATTAGAGAAATGCAAATCAAAAGTACAATGAGATATCACCTCACACCAGTCAGAATGGCTATCATCAAAAAAATCCACAAACAGTAAAGGCTGCAGAGGGTGTGGAGAAAAAGGAACCTTCCTACACTGTTGGTGGAAATGTAAATTGGTGAAGCTGCTATGGAGGACAGTATGGAGGTTCCTTAAGAAACTAAAAATAGAGCTACTGTATGATCCTGCAATCCCATTCCTGGGCATATGCCCAGGGAAAAACATGGTTTGAAAGGATACACGCACTCCAGTGTTCATTGTAGCACTGTTTACGATGGTCAAGACATGGAAGCAACCTAGATGTCCATTGAGAGAAGAATGGATAAAGAAGATGTGGTACATATATACAATGGAATATTACTCAGCCATTAAAAAGAATGAAATAACACCATTTGTGGCAACATTGATGGACCTATTGATTGTAATACTGAGTGAAGTAAGTCAGTGAAGGAGAAATATATGATATTGCTTATATGCAGAATCTAAAAAAAATGATACAAGTGAACTTATTTACAAAACAGAAACAGACTCACAGACTTAGAGAATAAACTTGTGGTTACCAGGGGTGAAGTGGTAACATGACTTGGGATTGACACGTATACACCACTATGTTTAAATTGATAACCAACAAGGACCTACTGTATAGCACAGGGAACTCTGCTCAATATTCTGTAACAACCTAACTGGGAAAAGAATTTGAAAAAGAATAGATACATGAATATGTACAACTGAATCACTTTGTTGTACACCTGGAACTAACACAACATTGTAAATCAACTATACTACAATAAAATTAAAATATTAAAGAAAGAGACATCTGCACTGCTATGTTAATTGAAGCATTGTTACAGTAGTCACACACATACGCACACACACACACATAAGCAATGAAATATTATTCAGCCATAGAAAGAATGGAATATTGCCATTTGCAGCAACATGGATGGACCTAGAGAATATCATATTAAGTGCAGTAAGTCAGAAGGAGAAAGACAAATATTATATGATATCATTTATATGTGGAATCTAAAATGTAATACAAATGAATCTATATACAAAACAGAAACAGATTCACAGACATAGAAAACAAACTTATGGTTACCAAAAGGAAAGGAAGGGGAAGAGATAAATTTTGAATATGGGATTAACAGACACAAACTAATATACATAAAATAAATAAGCAACAATTATTACTGTATATCACAGGGAACAATATTTAATACCTTTTAACAGCCTGTAATGGAAAAAAATCTGAAATATATATACTTATATGTGTATATATATATATGAACCACTTTGCTGTACACCTGGAACTAACACAATATTGTAAATAAACTATACTGCAATAAAAATAAAATTAAAATCAAGTCTACTACTTTGTCTGATATGAGTATTGATAACCCAGCTTTTTTTTTTGTTTCCATGTGTATGGAATATCTCTATCCATCCCCTCACTTTCAGTGTGTGTATCTGTAGCTTTGAAGTGAGTCTCTTGTAAGCATCATATAGATGGGTCTTATCATTTTACCCAATCAAAATGCTCTTGATTAGAGCATTTGTACATTGACATAAAAAGTGATATGGTAGTGTCAATCAAAATATCAGAAATAGAGACCTCAATAGAATAAAAGGGTGTTTATTTAGGGGTTTGTTAGAACTGAAGCCTGGGAAACACAGATTCAAGAAGCACTTGAAATGTGCTCCTCCCCATTATAAAATGGGAGAAAACTTATAAAGGCAAAAACCACAAGGTTACAGTTAGTTACATGAGTTGTTTATCAAAATTATAATTGGAGCTGGCAATAGATAAGGGTGCTTCTTATGTTAGAATTGCTTCAGGGACAAAATGGTTGCCCAGTTATAAAGTGAGACCTTGAGACCATAAGGTTGCAGCTGGTAAGTGTTGTTCTGAATATGGCTAGTGGTGTCCTTGTGTCTGGTGCAGTTCAAAGAAAGATCAAGTTCTCAGTGGTGCAGAGACATGACTAATGGCTTCCCACCTCCATTTTTATATGCCTGAACTATGATAACTCCATTATAATTTCAATTTTTCATTAATACATATGTAATTATTGTCATTTACTACTTGTGTTTTCATTGTTTTTGCGTTTGTTCTTTGTCTCTTCTCTCATGGGTTGATGATTTTCTTTATTTTTACTTTTCTATAAATTTCTCTCTAATGTTTATATATCTATTGTAGGTTTTTTATTAATGTTTACCATGGATTTTATATAAATTGACCACTAACTATATCTACTTGGTTTAAATTGATAGTTATTTAAATAATCACATTCTAAAAGATGTATATTTTTCACTCACCCCCTATATTTTGTGTTTTTAATGTCATATTTTACATCTTCATGTCTATTCCTTAACTGTTTATAATAGTTTTAGTTGATTTTACATTTTTTTTTCTTTGAATCTTTGTACTAGCTTGAGTGGTTGATTGACAACCTTTACTATATATTTGCCTTTACCAGTGTGGTTTTTACCTTACTATATTTTTTTTTATTTCTTGTTGTAGTCTCTTATTTTTCACTTAAAGGAGGTCCTTTAACACTTTTTTACTGTGAGTTTAGTATTTTTTTAAACTAAATTTATTTATTTTTTTATTTTTGGCTGCGTTGGATCTTCATTGCTGAGTGCAGGCTTTCTTTTTATTTGCAGCAATTGGGGGCTACTTTTCATTGTGGTGCACAGGCCTCTCATTAAGGTGGCTTCTGTTGTTACAGAGCATGGACTCTAGGTGTGTGGGCTTCAGTAGTTGTGGCATATGGGCTCAGTAGTTATGGCACACAGACTTAGTTGCTCTGCAACATGTGGGATCTTCCCGGACCAGGGCTTGAACCCATGTCCCCTGCAATAGCAGGCAGTTTCATAACCACTGCACCACCAGGAGAGCCTATTAGTTTAGTATTGATTAAGTCTTTTGATTTTTGTTTGTCTGCAAAGTTTTTTACCTCTCCTTCAATTCTGAATGATAACATTGTGGGTAGAGTATCCTAGGTTGTAGGTTTTTCCCTTTCAGCACTTTAAATATATCATGCCACTCCCTTCCGGCCTTCAGAGTTTCTTATGAGAAATCAGCTGATGGCCTTATGGGAGGTCTCTTGTATGTGACTTGTTCTTCTCTTGCTGCCTTTAAAATTCTCTTTAACTTTGACCATTTTAATTATATGTGTTGGTGTGGGTCTGTTTGGGTTCACTTTGTTTGGGACTCTCTGTGCTTCCTGTACCTGGATATCTGTTTCCATCTTCAGGTTCAGGAAGTTTTCAGCCATAATTTCATCAAATATGTCTTTTACCCCTTTCTCTCTCTCTTCTTGTGGGACCCCTTTTATGAAATATTAGTACACCTGATGTTGCTTTTTTTTGTTCTGATTGCATGGTTTTCATTATTCTATCTTCCAGATTGTTTATGCTTTCTTCTATGTCACTTAACCTGCTGGTAATTCCTTCTAGTGTATTTTTCATTGCAATTATTGTATTCAACTCTGACAGTTTCTCTTTTATATTTTCTAGGTATTTGTTAAAATTCTCACTGTGTTCGTCTATTCATTACCCAAGTCCAGTTAGCATTCTTATTACTATTGCTTTGAACTCTTTATCAGTTAAGTTTTTGTCTCTGCTTCATTAGGGTTTTTCAGGGTTTTTTTCTTGTTCTTTTGTCTGAAACATATTCCTCTGTCTTCTCCTTTTGATTAACTTTCTCTGTCTCTATGAAATTAGATAAAACAGTTACCTATCTTTGTTGTGACGTTGTGTCTTTGTGTAAGAGCAACCCTATGCACTCTGTATGTGCACAGTAGATTTGCTGAGAGAGCTGGCCTTGAACTGAGCATGGGCCATGTCTTCCCCAAGATATGCTGGCAGCCAGTGCCTTCATGGGATGTCGGACTGGGGTTGGAGCTTGGCTAAGGCCAAAGCCAAGTGCAAGCTGGGACTTCTCCCATTCTCAATGGCATTTACTGCCCTATTTGGGGCAGGGTCATGTGCCAAGGTTCTGGAATAGAAGCTCTGAGGGAGTTGGGTTTCTCTTGGGTGTGATGGCAGTCTCTGCCTTGGTTGAAGGTGTGGCTGCACTACTGTGTTGGTTTCACTTTTTCTCTGGTGTGCACACATTGGGTAAAGGCTAGGTCAGGACCAGAGGGATGGAGCCACACTACTGAGCTGATTTCGCAGCCTCCCAAATGTGTGCAGGTACATGCATGCCAGAAATAGATGTCTCCACCCAAGAGCTGGTTCTGTTGCCTCCCAAATGTGTGCATGGATACACACACTGGTAAATGTTGCTTCCACCCTGTTCAGAGGCAGGGCCAGGGCCCAAGCCAGCTCCATTCCCTCCAAGTGTGTGAACTCGTTATCAATGTCAATCTTCACCTTAGTGGAGAGCAAGAGGGATTGGAGCAGAAGCCCAATGCAGGCTGGGCAGGGGGTGAGGGGAGTGTGTGTGCTGGTGTGGTACTGGCAAGCTAGCTTGAACCCTAGGCAGTATCAATCTGCTTCTTCTGACATGTGACTGGGAGTAATCAAGTCTGTGCACTTGCTCTTTAAAAGTGAAGTATTGGTTTCTTATGGCCCTCCTGTAAGCACCATTAGATTTCAAACCAACTAAGGGGGCTTGTCTTCCTAGTGCTGAACCCCAAGCCAGGGGTACCTAATACATGGCTTGAATCCCTTGTTCCCCTGGGAGGATCCCCAAGCCTGTGATATACCACTTCTTTTCTGGGTCCCAAACTAAGCCTGCAAGTCCTGACTAGATGGCTTCTCGTACTTTCCTACCAGATTCTGTGTGGATCTTTCTCTACAGTCTTGGTGGTAAAAGAGCCATACTGCTAGTCTTCAGGTCAATTTCAACAAGGGTTGTTCTATATGTATTGTAATTATAGTTTGGATGTGTTCATGAGGGGAGGTGATCTCAGCATCTTCTTGCTCCATCTTGATCCCGCCTCTCGGTATTGGCAATTGTAAAAATTTCATCCATTTGAATAAGTGTATAGTATTATCTCAATAAAAAAAATTCTGAAAGTGTGTAGTAACAACTACTATTTTTTTGATTTGTGTTTCCATAATGATATATAATGGTAAGCATCTCTTATTTGCCAACTGTATATCTTAATTGAGGAAGTATCTGTTCAGATATTTTCCCATTGTTTAATTGGCTTGTTAGTTCCCTTATTGCTAAAATTTAAGGCTTTTAAAATACATTCTTGAAAAGTCATTTATGAGATATTAGATTTTCATATATTTTCTTCCAGTCTGTGCCTTGTCTTTCCACTTTCTTAATTGTTTCAGTTTCTTTTGGACAACTAAAAATTTTAATAAAGTACAAAAGAATAATTTACTTTCCCTCATGGATTAAGCTTTTAGTGTTTTATCTGAAAACTCATCACCAAAACCAAAATCACGTCGTTTATTCCTGTGTAATTTTCTAGAAGTTTTTTTTTTTAACATCTTTATTGGGGTATAATTGCTTTACAATGGTGTGTTAGTTTCTGCTTTATAACAAAGTGAATCAGTTATACATATACGTATGTTCCCATATCTCTTCCCTCTTGCGTCTCCCTCCCTCCCACCCTCCCTATCCCACCCCTCCAGGCAGTCACAAAGCACCAAGCCAATATCCCTGTGCCATGCGGCTGCTTCCCACTAGCTATCTACCTTACGTTTCTTAGTATGTATATGTCCATGCCTCTCTCTCGCCCTATCACAGCTCACCCTTCCCCCTCCCCATATCCTCAAGTCCATTCTCCAGTAGGTCTGTGTCATTATTCTTGTCTTACCCCTGGGTTCTTCATGACATTTTTTTTTCTTCTTAAATTCCATATATATGTGTTAGCATACGGTATTTGTCTTTTTCTTTCCGACTTACTTCACTCTGTATGACAGACTCTAGGTCTATCCACCTCATTACAAATAGCCCAATTTCATTTCTTTTTATGGCTGAGTAATATTCCATTGTATATATGTGCCACATCTTCTTTATCCATTCATCCGATGATGGGCACTTAGGTTGTTTCCATCTCCGGGCTATTGTAAATAGAGCTGCAATGAATATTTTGGTACATGACTCTTTTTGGATTTGGTTTTCTCAGGGCATATGCCCAGTAGTGGGATTGCTGGGTCATATGGTAGTTCTATTTGTAGTTTTCTGAGGGACTTCCATACCGTTCTCCATAGTGGCTGAACCAATTCACATTCCCACCAGCAGTGCAAGAGTGTTCCATTTTCTCCACACGCTCTCCAGCATTTATTGTTTCTAAATGTTTTGATGATGGCCATTCTGACTGGTGTAAGGTGATATCTCATTGTAGTTTTGATTTGCATTTCTCTAATGATTAATGATGTTGAGCATTCTTTCATGTGTTTGTTGGCAGTCTGTATATCTTCATTGGAGAAATGTCTATTTAGGTCTTCTGCCCATTTTTGGACTGGGTTGTTTGTTTTTTTGTTATTGAGCTGCATGAACTGCTTGTAAATTTTGGAGATTAATCCTTTGTCGGTTGCTTCATTTGCAAATATTTTCTCCCATTCTGAGGGTTGTCTTTTGGTCTTGTTTATGGTTTCCTTTGCTGTGCAAAAGCTTTGAAGTTTCATTAGGTCCCATTTGTTTATTTTTTTTTAACATCTTTATTGGGGTATAATTGCTTTACAATGGTGTGTTAGTTTTGTTTTTATTTCCATTTCTCTAGGAGGTGAGTCAGAAAGGATCTTGCTGTGATTTATGTCATAGAGTGTTCTGCCTAAGTTTTCCTCTAAGAGTTTGATAGTTTCTGGCCTTACATTTAGGTCTTTAATCCATTTTGAGCTTATTTTTGTGAATGGTGTTAGGGAGTGATCTAATCTCATACTTTTACATGTATCTGTCCAGTTTTCCCAGCACCACTTATTGAAGAGGCTGTCCTTTCTCCACTGTACATTCCTGCCACCTTTATCAAAGATAAGGTGACCATATGTGCGTGGGTGTATCTCTGGGCTTTCTATCCTGTTCCATTGATATATCTTTCTGTTTTTGTACCAGTACCATACTGTCTTGTTTACTGTGGCTTTATAGTATAGTCTGAAGTCAGGAAGCCTGATTCCTCCAGCTCCTTTTATTGTTCTCAAGATTGCTTTGGCTATTCGGGGTCTTTTGTGTTTCCATACAAACTGTGAATTTTTTGTTCTAGTTCTGTGAAAAATGCCAGTGGTAGTTTGATAGGGATTGCATTGAATCTATAGATTGCTTTGGGTAGTAGAGTCATTTTCACCATGTTGATTCTTCCAATCCAAGAACATGGTATATCTCTCCATCTATT
>NW_020838545.1:0-12969 GCF_003676395.1 Aethalodelphis obliquidens
GATTCTCTATGTATTGTATCATGTCATCTGCAAACAGTGACAGCTTTTCTTCTTCTTTTCTGATTTGGATTCCTTTTATTTCCTTTTCTTCTCTGATTGCTGTGGCTAAAACTTCCAAAACTATGTTGAATAAGAGTGGTGAGAGTGGGCAACCTTGTCTTGTTCCTGATCTTAGTGGAAATGCTTTCCATTTTTCACCATTGAGGATGATGTTGGCTGTGGGATTGTCATATATGGCCTTTAGTATGTTGAGGAAAGTTCCCTCTATGCCTACTTTCTGCAGTGTTTTTATCATAAATGGGTGTTGAATTTTGTCAAGGGCTTTCTCTGCATCTATTGAGATGA
This sequence comes from Aethalodelphis obliquidens, assembly GCF_003676395.1. NCBI lineage: Eukaryota > Metazoa > Chordata > Mammalia > Artiodactyla > Delphinidae > Aethalodelphis > Aethalodelphis obliquidens. Next base: position 346 of record NW_020838545.1, read on the forward strand.
TTATGTGGGTTTTTCTCCTTCAGTTTGTTAATATGGTTTATCACATTGATAGATTTGCGTATATTGAAGAATCCTTGCATTCCTGGAATAAACCCCACTTGATCATGGTGTATGATGCTTTTAATGTGCTGTTGGATTCTGTTTGCTAGTATTTTGTTGAGGACTTTTGCATCTATGTTCATCAGTGATATTGGCCTGTAGTTTTCTTTCTTTGTGACATCCTTGTCTGGTTTTGGTATCAAGGTGATGGTGGCCTCGTAGAAGGATTTTGGGAGTGTTCCTCCCTCTGCTATATTTTGGGAGAGTTTGAGAAGGATAGGTGTTAGCTCTTCTCTAAATGTTTGATAGAATTCGCCTGTGAAGCCATCTGGTCCTTGGCTTTTGTTTGTTGGAAGATTTTTAATCATAGTTTCAATTTCAGTGCTTGTGACTGGTCTGTTCATATTTTCTATTTCTTCCTGATTCAGTCTTGGAAGGTTGTGCATTTCTAAGAATTTGTCCATTTCTTCCAGATTGTCCATTTTATCGGCATAGAGTTGCTTGTAGTAATCTCTCATGATCTTTTTTATTTCTGCAGTTTCAGTTGTTACTTCTCCTTTTTCATTTCTAATTCTATTGATTTGAGTCTTCTCCCTTTTATCCTTGATGAGTCTGGCTAATGGTTTATCTATTTTGTTTATCTTCTCAAAACACCAGGTTTTAGTTTTATTGATCTTTGCTATTGTTTCCTTCATTTCTTTTTCATTTATTTCTGATCTGATTTTTATGATTTCTTTCCTTCTGCTAGCTTTGGGGTTTTTTTGTTCTTCTTTCTCTAATTGCTTGAGGTGCAAGGTTAGGTTGTTTATTCGAGATGTTTCCTGCTTCTTAAGGTGGTCTTGTATTGCTTTAAACTTCCCCCTTAGAACTGCTTTTGCTGCATTCCATAGGTTTTGGGTTGTTGTGTCTCCATTGTCATTTGTTTCTAGGTATTTTTTTTATTTCCTCTTTGATTTCTTCAGTGATCACTTCGTTATTAAGTAGTATATTGTTTAGCTTCCATGTGTTTGCATTTTTTTACAGATCTTTTCCTGTAATTGATATCTAGTCTTATGGCGTTGTGGTCGGCCAAGATACTTGATAAAATTTCAATTTTCTTAAATTTACCAAGGCTTGATTTGTGACCCAAGATATGATCTATCCTGGAGAATGTTCCATGAGCACTTGAGAAAAATGTGTATTCTGTTGTTTTTGGATGGAGTGTCCTATAAATATCAATTAAGTCCATCTTGTTTAATGTATCATTTAAAGCTTGTGTTTCCTTATTGATTTTCATTTTGGATGATCTGTCCATGGGTGAAAGTGGGGTGTTAAAGTCCCCTACTCTGAATGTGTTACTGTCAATTTCCCCTTTTATGGCTGTTAGTATTTGCCTTATGTATTGAGGTGCTCCTAGGTTGGGTGCATAAACATTTACAATTGTTATATCTTCTTCTTGGATTGATCACTTGATCATTATGTAGTGTCCTTCTTTGTCTCTTCTAATAGTCTTTATTTTAAAATCTATTTTGTATGATATGAGAATTGTTTCTCCAGCTTTCTTTTGGTTTCCATTTGTATGGAATATCTTTTTCTGTCCTCTTACTTTCAGCCTGTATGTGTCTCTAGGTCTGAAGTGGGTCTCTTGTAGATAGCATATATATGGGTCTTTTTGTATTTATAACCTCATAATAGGGAAGGTATTTAAACATGTTAAAACACCAAACTTATTAAGCAAAAGCTTGATGAATTTGAATACATTAAAATAAAAATACATACATAACAAAATAAACCATTAAATTAAAATTCAGAGACTGATCAGAAGAAATTTTATAGAAAGTATGGGACAAAATCCTCTTTTCCAGAATCTAAAACAATAAATATAACAATCAGCAACTCTTTTCCCATTGATATGCAGAAATAATTCACAGAGAAGGAAATAATAGTGGCCACTGAAAATGTAAAGTTCAGAATCACTAGTAATTAATAACAACATAAAAGTTCGATACAGTTTTCACCTTTCATTATCAGATGGTCAAAAATATACAATGTTAATGTTATCAAGTGTTGGCTCTTCTGAAGGGCATTCAGAGACCTAAGTTTGATCTTGCAATTCTGTTATCCTCTAGAGGGTTATATTTTCTGAATGTTGAAGACAGGTCACTACCATGTCCATGCACTAGCCTGTAGAAGAAAGAAAACACTAGAGTAAGCAACTCTATTTTTTATATTTAATAAACTTTTTAATTTAAGAATAGCTTTAGATTTGCAAAATTTTCACTAAGATAGTATAGAACATTTCCATACATCCCACAGTTTCCCTTAATGTTGATATCTTACATTAGCACATTTGTTATAACTAGGGAACCAATACTGATATAATTAACTGAAGTCAGTAATTTATTTATATTTCTTTAGTTTTACTTATTGATCTTACTCTCTCCCAGGATCCCATTTGGATACAATACCACATTAGGTTTAGTCATCATGTCTCCTTAGACTCTACTTGGCTTTGACAGTTTCTCAGACTTTCCTTGTTTTTCATGATCTTGACAGTTTTTAGAACTGGTCAGATATTTTGTAGAATGTTCCTCAACTGAGATTTGTCTGAAGATTTTTCTCATGATAAAATCATGTTATAAGTTTTTTGGAGGAAGACCACAAGGGTAAAAATACATTCTCATTATATCATTTCAAAGGTACATGCTATCAACATGACTTATCACTGATGATGTTAACCTTGACACCTGGCTAAGTTTTTCTACTATGAATTGATTTCACTCCCTACCACTCTTCTTTCCTTCCTTCCTTACTTCCTTCTTTCCTTCCTTCTTCCTTCCTTCCTCCCTCCACTTCTTCCTTCTTTTTTTCCTTTTTCCTTCCTCCCCTCCCTCTTTTTTTATATCCTATTCTTTGTCAACAAGTCAATAAGTGTAGCCCATACTTAAGTGGTTCAGAGTTATGCTCCACATCCTTGAGGGGAGTATATACATAAACTACTGGGATTCTGCATTATTACATTTTTTATTTTGTTGCTCAAATTTTTCCAGCTTTGATTTGCATTTCTCTAATAATTAGTGATCTTAAACACCTTTTCATGTGCCTCTTGGCCATCTGTATATTTTCTTTGGAGAAATGTCTACTGAGGTTTTTTGACCATTTTTTTATTGGGTTGTTTGTTTTGATGATATTAAGTTGCATGAGCTGTTTGTAAATTTTGGAGACTAATCCCTTGTCAGTCGCATAATTTGCAAATATTTTCTCTCATTCTGTGGGTTGTCTTTTAGTTTTGTTTATGGTTTCCTTTGCTGTGCAAAAGCTTTTGATTTTAATTAGGTCCCTTTTTTTTTCCATTACTCTTGGAGACAAATTGAAAAATGCCTTGCTGTGATTTATGTCAGAGAGTGTTCTTCCTATGTTTTCCTCTAAAAGTTTCATAGTGTCTAGTTTCACATTTAGGTCTTTAATCCATTTTGAGTTTATTTTTGTGTATGGTGTTAGGGAGTGTTCTAATTTCATTTTTTTACATGTAGCTGCCCAGTTTTCCTAGCACCACTTATTGAAGAGACTGCCTTTCCCCCACTGTAGAGTATTGCCTCCTTTGTCATAGATTAATTGACCATAGGTGTGTGGGTTTATTTCTGGTCTTTCTATCCTGTTCCATTGGTCTATATTTCTGCTTTTTTCTGCCAGTGCCTTACTGTCTTGATTATTGTAGCTTTGTAGTATAGTCTGAAGTCAGGGAACCTGGTTCTTCTAACTCCATTTTTATTTCTTAAAATTGCTTTGGCTATTCAGGGTCTTTTGTGTTTTCATACAAATTGTAAATTTTTTTGTTCTAATTCTGTGAAAAATGCCCTTTGTAATTTGATAGGGATTACACAGAATCTGTAGATTGCTTTGGGTAGTATAGTCATTTTCACAATATTGATTCTTCCAGTCCAAGAACATGGTATATCTCTCCATCTGTTTGTGTCATCTTTGATTTCTTTCATCAGTATATTTTAGTTTTCTGCATACAGGTCTTTTTCCTCCTTAGGTAGGTTTATTCCTAGGTATTTTATTCTTTTTGATGCAATGGTAAATGGGATTGCTTCCTAAATTTATCTTTCTGATCTTTAATTTTTAGTGTATAGGATTGCAACAGATTTCTGTGTATTAATATTGTAACTTACAACTTTACCAAATTCATTGACGAGCTCTAGTAGTTTTGTGGTATGTCTTTAGGATTTGCTATATATAATATCATGTCATCTGCAAACACTGACAGTTTAACTTCTTCTATTCCAATTTAGATTCCTTTTATTTTATTTTATTTTATTTTCTTCTCTGCTTGCCCTAGCTAGGACTTCCAAAACTATGTTGAATAAAAGTGGCAAATGTGGACATTCTTGTCTTGTTCCTGACCTTATAGGAAATGCTTTTAGATTTGCACCATTAAGTATGATGTTAGCCATAGGTTTGTCATATATGACCTTTATTATGTTGAGGTATGTTCCCTCTACATCCACTTTCTGGAGAGTTTTTTTATCATAAATGGGTGTTGAATTCTGTCAAAAGCTTTTTCTGCATCTACTGAGATGATCATATGTGGTTTTTTTGGAGTATAGTTGCTTTACAGTGTTGTGTTACTTTATACCGTACAGCAAAGTGAATCAGCTCTATGTATACATATATCCCCTCTTTATGGATTTCCTTCTCATTTAGGTCACCACAAAGCATTGAGTAGAGTTCCCTGTGCTATACAAAACATTCTCATTAGTTATCTGTTTTATACATAACATCAGTAGTGTATATATGTCAACCCCACTCTCCCAATTCATCCCACACCCCACTTCCCACTTGGTATCCATAGGTTTCTTCTCTACGCCTGTACCTCTATTTCTGCTTTGTAAATAAGATCATCTATACCAATTTTTGCAGATTCCACAAGTATGTGTTAATATACAATATTTGCTTTTCTCTTTCTGACTTACTTCACACTGTATGACAGTCTCTAGGTCTATCCATGTCTCTACAAGTGACCCAATTTTATTCCTTTTTATGGCTGAGTATTATTCCATTTATATATGTACCATATCTTCTTTATCCAGTCCTCTGTTGATGGACATTCAGATTGCTTCCATGTCCTGAGATCATATGGTTTATATTCTTCAATTTGCTGATGTGGGGCATCACATTGATTGATTTGTGCATACTGAAAATGCCTTGAATCCCTGGGATAGATCCCATTTGATCATGGTGTATGATCCTTTTAATGTATTAGTGGATCACTAATTATTAGAGAAATGCAAATCAAAAGTACAATGAGATATCACCTCACACCAGTCAGAATGGCTATCATCAAAAAAATCCACAAACAGTAAAGGCTGCAGAGGGTGTGGAGAAAAAGGAACCTTCCTACACTGTTGGTGGAAATGTAAATTGGTGAAGCTGCTATGGAGGACAGTATGGAGGTTCCTTAAGAAACTAAAAATAGAGCTACTGTATGATCCTGCAATCCCATTCCTGGGCATATGCCCAGGGAAAAACATGGTTTGAAAGGATACACGCACTCCAGTGTTCATTGTAGCACTGTTTACAATGGTCAAGACATGGAAGCAACCTAGATGTCCATTGAGAGAAGAATGGATAAAGAAGATGTGGTACATATATACAATGGAATATTACTCAGCCATTAAAAAGAATGAAATAACACCATTTGTGGCAACATTGATGGACCTATTGATTGTAATACTGAGTGAAGTAAGTCAGTGAAGGAGAAATATATGATATTGCTTATATGCAGAATCTAAAAAAAATGATACAAGTGAACTTATTTACAACACAGAAACAGACTCACAGACTTAGAGAATAAACTTGTGGTTACCAGGGGTGAAGTGGTAACATGACTTGGGATTGACACGTATACACCACTATGTTTAAATTGATAACCAACAAGGACCTACTGTATAGCACAGGGAACTCTGCTCAATATTCTGTAACAACCTAACTGGGAAAAGAATTTGAAAAAGAATAGATACATGAATATGTACAACTGAATCACTTTGTTGTACACCTGGAACTAACACAACATTGTAAATCAACTATATTACAATAAAATTAAAATATTAAAGAAAGAGACATCTGCACTGCTATGTTAATTGAAGCATTGTTACAGTAGTCACACACATACGCACACACACACACATAAGCAATGAAATATTATTCAGCCATAGAAAGAATGGAATATTGCCATTTGCAGCAACATGGATGGACCTAGAGAATATCATATTAAGTGCAGTAAGTCAGAAGGAGAAAGACAAATATTATATGATATCATTTATATGTGGAATCTAAAATGTAATACAAATGAATCTATATACAAAACAGAAACAGATTCACAGACATAGAAAACAAACTTATGGTTACCAAAAGGAAAGGAAGGGGAAGAGATAAATTTTGAATATGGGATTAACAGACACAAACTAATATACATAAAATAAATAAGCAACAATTATTACTGTATATCACAGGGAACAATATTTAATACCTTTTAACAGCCTGTAATGGAAAAAAATCTGAAATATATATACTTATATGTGTATATATATATATGAACCACTTTGCTGTACACCTGGAACTAACACAATATTGTAAATCAACTATACTGCAATAAAAATAAAATTAAAATCAAGTCTACTACTTTGTCTGATATGAGTATTGATAACCCAGCTTTTTTTTTGTTTCCATGTGTATGGAATATCTCTATCCATCCCCTCACTTTCAGTGTGTGTATCTGTAGCTTTGAAGTGAGTCTCTTGTAAGCATCATATAGATGGGTCTTATCATTTTACCCAATCAAAATGCTCTTGATTAGAGCATTTGTACATTGACATAAAAAGTGATATGGTAGTGTCAATCAAAATATCAGAAATAGAGACCTCAATAGAATAAAAGGGTGTTTATTTAGGGGTTTGTTAGAACTGAAGCCTGGGAAACACAGATTCAAGAAGCACTTGAAATGTGCTCCTCCCCATTATAAAATGGGAGAAAACTTATAAAGGCAAAAACCACAAGGTTACAGTTAGTTACATGAGTTGTTTATCAAAATTATAATTGGAGCTGGCAATAGATAAGGGTGCTTCTTATGTTAGAATTGCTTCAGGGACAAAATGGTTGCCCAGTTATAAAGTGAGACCTTGAGACCATAAGGTTGCAGCTGGTAAGTGTTGTTCTGAATATGGCTAGTGGTGTCCTTGTGTCTGGTGCAGTTCAAAGAAAGATCAAGTTCTCAGTGGTGCAGAGACATGACTAATGGCTTCCCACCTCCATTTTTATATGCCTGAACTATGATAACTCCATTATAATTTCAATTTTTCATTAATACATATGTAATTATTGTCATTTACTACTTGTGTTTTCATTGTTTTTGCGTTTGTTCTTTGTCTCTTCTCTCATGGGTTGATGATTTTCTTTATTTTTACTTTTCTATAAATTTCTCTCTAATGTTTATATATCTATTGTAGGTTTTTTATTAATGTTTACCATGGATTTTATATAAATTGACCACTAACTATATCTACTTGGTTTAAATTGATAGTTATTTAAATAATCACATTCTAAAAGATGTATATTTTTCACTCACCCCCTATATTTTGTGTTTTTAATGTCATATTTTACATCTTCATGTCTATTCCTTAACTGTTTATAATAGTTTTAGTTGATTTTACATTTTTTTTTCTTTGAATCTTTGTACTAGCTTGAGTGGTTGATTGACAACCTTTACTATATATTTGCCTTTACCAGTGTGGTTTTTACCTTACTATATTTTTTTTTATTTCTTGTTGTAGTCTCTTATTTTTCACTTAAAGGAGGTCCTTTAACACTTTTTTACTGTGAGTTTAGTATTTTTTTAAACTAAATTTATTTATTTTTTTATTTTTGGCTGCGTTGGATCTTCATTGCTGAGTGCAGGCTTTCTTTTTATTTGCAGCAATTGGGGGCTACTTTTCATTGTGGTGCACAGGCCTCTCATTAAGGTGGCTTCTGTTGTTACAGAGCATGGACTCTAGGTGTGTGGGCTTCAGTAGTTGTGGCATATGGGCTCAGTAGTTATGGCACACAGACTTAGTTGCTCTGCAACATGTGGGATCTTCCCGGACCAGGGCTTGAACCCATGTCCCCTGCAATAGCAGGCAGTTTCATAACCACTGCACCACCAGGGGAGCCTATTAGTTTAGTATTGATTAAGTCTTTTGATTTTTGTTTGTCTGCAAAGTTTTTTACCTCTCCTTCAATTCTGAATGATAACATTGTGGGTAGAGTATCCTAGGTTGTAGGTTTTTCCCTTTCAGCACTTTAAATATATCATGCCACTCCCTTCCGGCCTTCAGAGTTTCTTATGAGAAATCAGCTGATGGCCTTATGGGAGGTCTCTTGTATGTGACTTGTTCTTCTCTTGCTGCCTTTAAAATTCTCTTTAACTTTGACCATTTTAATTATATGTGTTGGTGTGGGTCTGTTTGGGTTCACTTTGTTTGGGACTCTCTGTGCTTCCTGTACCTGGATATCTGTTTCCATCTTCAGGTTCAGGAAGTTTTCAGCCATAATTTCATCAAATATGTCTTTTACCCCTTTCTCTCTCTCTTCTTGTGGGACCCCTTTTATGAAATATTAGTACACCTGATGTTGCTTTTTTTTGTTCTGATTGCATGGTTTTCATTATTCTATCTTCCAGATTGTTTATGCTTTCTTCTATGTCACTTAACCTGCTGGTAATTCCTTCTAGTGTATTTTTCATTGCAATTATTGTATTCAACTCTGACAGTTTCTCTTTTATATTTTCTAGGTATTTGTTAAAATTCTCACTGTGTTCGTCTATTCATTACCCAAGTCCAGTTAGCATTCTTATTACTATTGCTTTGAACTCTTTATCAGTTAAGTTTTTGTCTCTGCTTCATTAGGGTTTTTCAGGGTTTTTTTCTTGTTCTTTTGTCTGACACATATTCCTCTGTCTTCTCCTTTTGATTAACTTTCTCTGTCTCTATGAAATTAGATAAAACAGTTACCTATCTTTGTTGTGACGTTGTGTCTTTGTGTAAGAGCAACCCTATGCACTCTGTATGTGCACAGTAGATTTGCTGAGAGAGCTGGCCTTGAACTGAGCATGGGCCATGTCTTCCCCAAGATATGCTGGCAGCCAGTGCCTTCATGGGATGTCGGACTGGGGTTGGAGCTTGGCTAAGGCCAAAGCCAAGTGCAAGCTGGGACTTCTCCCATTCTCAATGGCATTTACTGCCCTATTTGGGGCAGGGTCATGTGCCAAGGTTCTGGAATAGAAGCTCTGAGGGAGTTGGGTTTCTCTTGGGTGTGATGGCAGTCTCTGCCTTGGTTGAAGGTGTGGCTGCACTACTGTGTTGGTTTCACTTTTTCTCTGGTGTGCACACATTGGGTAAAGGCTAGGTCAGGACCAGAGGGATGGAGCCACACTACTGAGCTGATTTCGCAGCCTCCCAAATGTGTGCAGGTACATGCATGCCAGAAATAGATGTCTCCACCCAAGAGCTGGTTCTGTTGCCTCCCAAATGTGTGCATGGATACACACACTGGTAAATGTTGCTTCCACCCTGTTCAGAGGCAGGGCCAGGGCCCAAGCCAGCTCCATTCCCTCCAAGTGTGTGAACTCGTTATCAATGTCAATCTTCACCTTAGTGGAGAGCAAGAGGGATTGGAGCAGAAGCCCAATGCAGGCTGGGCAGGGGGTGAGGGGAGTGTGTGTGCTGGTGTGGTACTGGCAAGCTAGCTTGAACCCTAGGCAGTATCAATCTGCTTCTTCTGACATGTGACTGGGAGTAATCAAGTCTGTGCACTTGCTCTTTAAAAGTGAAGTATTGGTTTCTTATGGCCCTCCTGTAAGCACCATTAGATTTCAAACCAACTAAGGGGGCTTGTCTTCCTAGTGCTGAACCCCAAGCCAGGGGTACCTAATACATGGCTTGAATCCCTTGTTCCCCTGGGAGGATCCCCAAGCCTGTGATATACCACTTCTTTTCTGGGTCCCAAACTAAGCCTGCAAGTCCTGACTAGATGGCTTCTCGTACTTTCCTACCAGATTCTGTGTGGATCTTTCTCTACAGTCTTGGTGGTAAAAGAGCCATACTGCTAGTCTTCATGTCAATTTCAACAAGGGTTGTTCTATATGTATTGTAATTATAGTTTGGATGTGTTCATGAGGGGAGGTGATCTCAGCATCTTCTTGCTCCATCTTGATCCCGCCTCTCGGTATTGGCAATTGTAAAAATTTCATCCATTTGAATAAGTGTATAGTATTATCTCAATAAAAAAAATTCTGAAAGTGTGTAGTAACAACTACTATTTTTTTGATTTGCGTTTCCATAATGATATATAATGGTAAACATCTCTTATTTGCCAACTGTATATCTTAATTGAGGAAGTATCTGTTCAGATATTTTCCCATTGTTTAATTGGCTTGTTAGTTCCCTTATTGCTAAAATTTAAGGCTTTTAAAATACATTCTTGAAAAGTCATTTATGAGATATTAGATTTTCATATATTTTCTTCCAGTCTGTGCCTTGTCTTTCCACTTTCTTAATTGTTTCAGTTTCTTTTGGACAACTAAAAATTTTAATAAAGTACAAAAGAATAATTTACTTTCCCTCATGGATTAAGCTTTTAGTGTTTTATCTGAAAACTCATCACCAAAACCAAAATCACGTCGTTTATTCCTGTGTAATTTTCTAGAAGTTTTTTTTTTTAACATCTTTATTGGGGTATAATTGCTTTACAATGGTGTGTTAGTTTCTGCTTTATAACAAAGTGAATCAGTTATACATATACGTATGTTCCCATATCTCTTCCCTCTTGCGTCTCCCTCCCTCCCACCCTCCCTATCCCACCCCTCCAGGCAGTCACAAAGCACCAAGCCAATATCCCTGTGCCATGCGGCTGCTTCCCACTAGCTATCTACCTTACGTTTCTTAGTATGTATATGTCCATGCCTCTCTCTCGCCCTATCACAGCTCACCCTTCCCCCTCCCCATATCCTCAAGTCCATTCTCCAGTAGGTCTGTGTCATTATTCTTGTCTTACCCCTGGGTTCTTCATGACATTTTTTTTTCTTCTTAAATTCCATATATATGTGTTAGCATACGGTATTTGTCTTTTTCTTTCCGACTTACTTCACTCTGTATGACAGACTCTAGGTCTATCCACCTCATTACAAATAGCTCAATTTCATTTCTTTTTATGGCTGAGTAATATTCCATTGTATATATGTGCCACATCTTCTTTATCCATTCATCCGATGATGGGCACTTAGGTTGTTTCCATCTCCGGGCTATTGTAAATAGAGCTGCAATGAATATTTTGGTACATGACTCTTTTTGGATTTGGTTTTCTCAGGGCATATGCCCAGTAGTGGGATTGCTGGGTCATATGGTAGTTCTATTTGTAGTTTTCTGAGGGACTTCCATACCGTTCTCCATAGTGGCTGAACCAATTCACATTCCCACCAGCAGTGCAAGAGTGTTCCCTTTTCTCCACACGCTCTCCAGCATTTATTGTTTCTAAATGTTTTGATGATGGCCATTCTGACTGGTGTAAGGTGATATCTCATTGTAGTTTTGATTTGCATTTCTCTAATGATTAATGATGTTGAGCATTCTTTCATGTGTTTGTTGGCAGTCTGTATATCTTCATTGGAGAAATGTCTATTTAGGTCTTCTGCCCATTTTTGGATTGGGTTGTTTGTTTTTTTGTTATTGAGCTGCATGAGCTGCTTGTAAATTTTGGAGATTAATCCTTTGTCAGTTGCTTCATTTGCAAATATTTTCTCCCATTCTGAGGGTTGTCTTTTGGTCTTGTTTATGGTTTCCTTTGCTGTGCAAAAGCTTTGAAGTTTCATTAGGTCCCATTTGTTTATTTTTTTTTAACATCTTTATTGGGGTATAATTGCTTTACAATGGTGTGTTAGTTTTGTTTTTATTTCCATTTCTCTAGGAGGTGAGTCAGAAAGGATCTTGCTGTGATTTATGTCATAGAGTGTTCTGCCTAAGTTTTCCTCTAAGAGTTTGATAGTTTCTGGCCTTACATTTAGGTCTTTAATCCATTTTGAGCTTATTTTTGTGAATGGTGTTAGGGAGTGATCTAATCTCATACTTTTACATGTATCTGTCCAGTTTTCCCAGCACCACTTATTGAAGAGGCTGTCCTTTCTCCACTGTACATTCCTGCCACCTTTATCAAAGATAAGGTGACCATATGTGCGTGGGTGTATCTCTGGGCTTTCTATCCTGTTCCATTGATATATCTTTCTGTTTTTGTACCAGTACCATACTGTCTTGTTTACTGTGGCTTTATAGTATAGTCTGAAGTCAGGAAGCCTGATTCCTCCAGCTCCTTTTATTGTTCTCAAGATTGCTTTGGCTATTCGGGGTCTTTTGTGTTTCCATACAAACTGTGAATTTTTTGTTCTAGTTCTGTGAAAAATGCCAGTGGTAGTTTGATAGGGATTGCATTGAATCTATAGATTGCTTTGGGTAGTAGAGTCATTTTCACCATGTTGATTCTTCCAATCCAAGAACATGGTATATCTCTCCATCTATT
>NW_020838546.1:0-12956 GCF_003676395.1 Aethalodelphis obliquidens
GGTTTCCTTAGTCCTATGACATTGTCCTAAGATCTACTGGCTTTTCTACCTCTTAGGAGCCACATTTGGTTTCTCAGACTTTTGCTCTTCATCAGTAGTTTCTAAATGACTGGGCTAGAAACGCATGTGCAGAATATTGTTCTCACTTCAGTGAGTTTCTTTCTCTATTTTACTTTTCTAGGTCATGGCTACCTCAGTAGCTTTCTAACACTCACAGTCAAATGTTTCTTATGATTTATCTGGCCTTTCTAGTTCTGGGGTAAACATTTTCATACCTTCCAATCCAATTTGAGTAATGTATTGTTTTTACAGTGCATTAGTGGAAATTAAATGGTAAATTCAGTCAGTCATTTCATACATCAAAAAGGAAAATCAGTCAACACAACTGTCTGACTGAAATGAATGAAGAAAACAATTCAAGGTAAACAACTGTCCCAGTAGACTTGTATAAATACAGTAGTGGTATCAGGTGCAGAATTAATCTTTCCTCACCCTTAACTGCAGAACACTCTGCCAGCCAATTCAGTCACTCAAATGATACTGAATTATAATATTCCAGTTTCATTTACTCTCAGTTACTGGTGACTGCCCTTCCTTCTCCTTCATCTGTCCATCAGTGGAGAATGTCAGAGCAGGAGAATAGTAATATTGGCATATTGTAATGCACTGCCTTGAATTCTACAGCTTCAAAATTCTTAGGCTAATTCAATGATCTTAAAGAGCCTGGTGCAGAAAGGACATGTGAATTAAATCCCAGACCACTGGCTGACCCTTCCAGCACTAACATCCCTTATTCCTGGTTCTAATATATCACAGAATACTCAAGAGGAAAGTTTTGAGTGGTCAGCAGAAATATGGCTCCAAAGCAGGCACACGGAAAAGAACTGTTGTCATCTATGAACCACTTTAAAGTTGACTTGTCTTTTACTCATAAACCAGATTCAGTGTGAATTCTGTTCTGCTAACTGTTAGAGAATCTGTTGGAGGAGTGTGGGCAATTCTTTTGAATTTTTTACTATCTAACTTTTTGGTTTTATAACATCTTTATTGGAGTATAATTGCTTTACAATGCTGTGTTAGTTTCTGCTTTATAACAAAGTGAATCAGTTATACATATACATATATCCCCATATCTCTTCCCTCTTGCGTCTCCCTCCCTCCCACCCTCCCTACCCCACCCCTCTAGGTGGTCACAGAGCACGGAGCTGATCTCTCTGTGCTATGTGGCTGCTTCCCACTAGTATCTATTTTACATTTGGTAGTGTATATATGTCCAAGCCACTCTGTCACTTCATCCCAGCTTACCCTTCCCCCTCCTTGTGTCCTCAAGTCCATTCTCTACATCTGCGTCTTTATTCCTGTCCTGCCCCTAGGTTCTTCAGAACAATTTTTTTTTAGATTCCATATATCTGTGTTAGAGTACAGTATTTTTCTCTTTCTGACTTATTTCACTCTGTATGACAGTCTCTAGGCCCATCCACTTCACTGCAAATAACTCAATTTCATTTCTTTTTATGGCTGAGTAATATTCCATTGTATATATGTGCCACATCTTCTTCATCATTCATCTGTCGATGGACACTTAGGTTGCTTCCATGTCCTGGCGATTGTAGATAGTGCTGCAGTGAACATGGTGGTACATGTCTCTTTTCGAATTATGGTTTTTTTAGGGTATATGCCCAGTAGTGGGATTGCTGGGTCATATGGTAGTTTTATTTTTAGTTTTTTAGGGAACCTCCATACTGTACTCCATAGTGGCTGTATCAATGTATATTCCCACCAACAGTGCAAGAGGGTTCCCTTTTCTCCACACCCTCTCCAGCATTTATTGTTTGTAGATTTTTTAATGATGGCCATTCTGACTGGTCACACAAAAAACTCTGGCATGGTGTTCACCATCTAGCTAATCCTAACATGCAGACATTTATGAGAGTAAAGTCAGGTCTTTGCCAGAGTGGGTTGCGTATTTGGGCAACTGGGTCAAATCAAGAAGGGCAAATGTAGGCTGCCAGAGTAAATAAGGAGAGGAAAAACAAAAAGAGTGAGACATATCATTCATCAGTGATTTCCCCCCCAATATTCTTAGCCTCCACCTATCTCCATCTTACTGGTAACACAGGAAATAGACTGAAGAATCAGGTAAAAGGTCTCTACAGAAACTGAGGTAATATAGAAAATAAAAAAATGAAACATAAAATTGTAAATTTTCTTCCTAGGGATAATTGAGATGATACTTCAATAATAACATAAGATCAGGTGAAGTCTAAAGAAATTTTAGAAAACCCGGATAAAGTAAGAAGACATCTCTTTGCCAGCATCTGAATGTTAGAGAGACACTGAGACATGTGGGCCAAGTTCTGGAGAGAAGGGAAACACAGACACAAGCTTGACATTTGGTGCAGCTTTTCTCCTTGGGGCATTTGCTGATTCAACTCATACAACCTAGGAGCTGAAAAGCCAAGGAGTTCAAAAGACTCTAACCACAGAAGCCAAACGGCAAGAGCTCAAGCTAAAGGCAACAACTAATGGAATGACAAGCTACACGTATCCTTAGTCTCACAGGGCTGGGGGAACCATTACATTTAAAGCCTAACAAATACAAGGGTAGTTGGGAATAGGGAGAATCTAAACGTTCACATGCTAATCCCAAAGGGCAACACCCGTAGAGGAAGGACAAGACAGAAATAGAGCAACCTTCACACAGAGTGAAAAACGGTTTTGAATGAGCTCAAACTGAGAATGGACTAAGGTTTCCAGTCCCTATAGTAACTGTCTGCCATGGGCAAAAGGAAATCTTTTCAAGAGAACGATAACAACATCCTGAATGTGGAGGTATCTTTATAGTTTCCTAAAATAAGTTAAGCCCAATTTTAATATAAAAATAATTGGACATACCAGGAAAAAGACTAAATGATCAAAAGCTCAAAAAGAAAAAAAACAGAAAGAAGGAAAAAAGAAAATATAAATAGACACAGGAGGACAAGAGTTAATAGGCCTTGGTTAAAAAACAAAACAACTATGATTAAACAAAGAAAATAGACACATGGCAAATAAGTGTATGAAAAGATGCTACACATTCCATGTCATCAGGGAATTTTAAATTAGAACAATAATGAGATACCACTACACACCTATTCAAATGTCTAAAATCCAAATACTGAAATACCAAAGTTGTTGACGATGCAGAACAACTGGAATTCTCATTTGTTGCTAGGAAGATACTTGGCAGTTTCTTACAAAACTAAACTTACTTTTACCATACAGTGATCTAGTAATCATGCTATTTGGTATTTACCCATAGGAACTGAAAAGTTACATCCACATAAAAACCTGCACATGGATGTTTATAACAGTTTTTTTCATAATTGCCAAAACTTGAAATCAACCAAGATGTTTGTCAATAGGTGAATGGATAAACGAACTATGGTATATCGGTACAAAGGAATAGCATTCAGCAATAAAGAGAAAAGGCTATGTAGCCATGAGAAGACATGGAAGAAGCTTAAATGCGTATTGCTAAGTGAAAAAAAGCCAATCTGCAAAGGCTACATGCATATTATATGATTGCAGCTATATGAAATTTAGGAAAAGGCAAAAGTGTGGAGACAGTCAAAAGATCAGTGGTTGCCAGAGGTTGTGGGGAGGGAGAAAAGGATGGGTGAAGCCCGGAATTTTAAAGGCAGAGAAACTCCTGTGTATGGTTCTGTAATGGTGGATACAGGCTATTGCACATTTGTCAAAAATCATATAATGTACAAAACAAAGAGTGAAGTCTAAAGTAAACCATGGACATTAGTTAGTAATAATGTGTCAATATTGGTTCATTAACTATAACAAATGTATTACGCTAATGTAAGATATTAATAATAGGGGAAACTGGGTAGAGAGGTAAGGAGGTATGAGAACTCTGTCCTTTCTGCTTAATTTTTCTGTAAACCAGAAACGCTCCGAAATAGTCTGTTAATTTAAAAAACAAATCTAGACCTGCATACAAAACTTGCAGTAAATCCAACCACAGCAGCATTATTCATAAGAGCCCCAAAGTGGAAATACCCCAAATGGCCATTTACTGTGAATGGATAGATGAAACATAGTAATATCTAGACCATGGAATATTATTCAGCCATAAAAAGAAATCAAGTACTGATGCATGCTACAACATGGATGAACCTTGAAAATATGCTAAGTAATTGTATGATTCCATTTGTATGCAATGTCCAGTCTAGACAAATCTGTAGAGACAAAGTATATTAGTGGCTGCCTAGGGTTTGGAGAAATGGGGGAGTGAGTGACCTATAATGGATTCTTTTTCTTTTGGGGGGTGGATGAAAGTTCTAAAATTGATTGTGGTGGTAGATGCATAACACATTAAATTGTACACTTTAAATAATATGGAAAGTAAATTGTATCTCAATGAAACTATTATTTAAAATTATGATTAATGTATTAAAAAAGGACAACATGTACAATTTAAGCAAAACTTGTCTGTGAAATGCAACCAAAAGAAACTTCTAGAATTAAAAATGCTGAAATTAAGCACTCAGAAGATCGGTTGAACAGTACTTTAGTCAAACAAAAGAAAGGATTACAAATGTCAATTAAAAAATAACTACACTAAAATGTGGAGGGAAAATGACGGAAAACAGAGAAATAAGTACTTAAGACATACAGAGTATATATAAAACACTGTGTCTAGCCAGCCCCAAGTCACACAGCCTAGGGAGGAGACACACAGCCTACCTGAATCACAAGGACTTCTCCGAAGGAAAAATGAGGTTCTGATGCCAGAAGTGGATGGAATTAATTGCAAAGAAAAAGAACAATGGTAAAGTATAATCTAGATATACATCGGTAAATACATAGGTTCCCTGGGGTTGTGATCTGGTACAAACAATAAAAAAAAAAAGGTAAGACTCATAGTAGAGGCTGCTAGATTCTGCTGAGGAAAATGTCCAGGGAGGGAAGAGTTGATTTATTTCATTATTTTTTTAGAGTCCACATATAAGTGACATCACGCACTATTTGTCTTTGTCTTATTTCACTTAGCATAGTGTCCTCCAGTTTTATCCATGTTGACTTAAATGATAGGATTTTCTTCTTTTTTAAGGTTGAATAATATTCCATTGTGTATATATATACCATATTTCCTTTATCCATTAATCTACTATGGACACTTAGGTTGTTTCCATACCTTGGCTCTTGTGAATAATGCTACAATGAACATGGGAGTACAGATATCTCTTCTAATAATGATGATGTTTCCTTTGGATATATACTCAGAAGTGGGAGTGAGGAAGAACTTATGACACAAATCGACCATGTGTAAAAGACGTTGTAGGAATGCAAAAGTCTGAACACCTAAGCAGAGTGTGGAGTATTTGGAAAGGTCATTGTTCAAGGTCATACATAGTTTAAAATTATGACATTTCAGTGAGCCTGTGTGCATGAAGGCTTGCTTATATTTTGGGATTTGAATATAGTGCAAAGAAGTGTTGCTAAATTTTCGATCAACATCAAAAACAGGGTGGAAATGTTTTTTCTTTTATTATGAAACTGCAGGGAAGGCAAGCCTAGAATCCTAGGCCCACTAGAATCTTCCCTGATGATAGTGCTAATTTAGGAGAAGAAGAAGGATCCAAGGCCATAGAACAATTTTGAAAGCAAAATAAGACTGCTGAGCCTTCACCCAGTGTATGAGATTAAGTTTTAATGGCATATGATGAAGTGGCCATGACACAGCCAGCAGAGCTCGTTGAGTTGTTGAAAATGGCTCTTGAAGCTACAGGAAATGAACAGTAGACATAGAAAAAGAACAAGGTAAATCCCAAAGAGTGGAAGGACAAAATTAATCAAGAGAAAAGTCAAAAATAGAGAAGAAAAGCAGTAAACTTGACAAATAAAACCAAAAGCTTGTTCTTTAGAAAGACCAATAAAATAAGTAATATTTGGCAAATATGATAGAGATGGGACTAGCTATAAAACAGAGAGTTTTTTTTTTAAATTACAAAAGAATACCATGGTAGCTTTATACCAATACATTTGAAAATCTGGACAAAATGGCTGATTATTGATTAGTTATGTGCAGCCATTATTTACTCCTGTTTTGAGTAGAGAATACAAGTAGCTTTATGAAAATAGAAAATATAATCAAAGATATACACCTTAGAAAGACATTAGTTATTTTCCAATGTATTAAAAAATTAGAAGAGTCCTAATACAAAAATCAGATATGGAAAATTTACCCAAAAGTAACTAGAAGCACATTTCTTTTAAGATCTTAAGTTCTACCTCATATTAGCAAATAGATTCCAGCAACATATTTTTAAAAAGTCATTATGATCAAGAGGGATTTATCACCATAAAGCAGATTTTTTCCCTAATTGGGATTCGGGCAGATGAGCTATGGGACTTTTCAAATCTCCAAAAATAATGACAAGAATAGTGACAGAAAAATAGGAGGCTGCAAGCAAAAACATTCAGGAAATGAGGAGAAATGAATGAGATTTAATAGATGATTATGACAGCCAGGATAGTACAGTTTGTTGGCACATACTTCATACAAGCTGAGGCTTTGGTTTTTTTGTTGTTGTTTTTTGTTTTTCTTAATTAGGAGAAATGTCTTAGAAGCAGCACTGTGGGGGGGAAGAGAATGACAATCTAGTCTCTAAGCTCTACAACAGAGAGTTGTCCTTCTCTGAGGAGACAGTAAGGAAAGCTGTGTCATCAGGGGAAGTCAGTTTTTGTTTTGTTTTTTTTTTTGCGGTACGCGGGCTTCTCACTGTTGTGGCCTCTCCCTTTGCGGAGCACAGGCTCCGGATGCGCAGGCTCAGCGGCCATGGCTCACGGGCCCAGCTGCTCCGCGGCACGTGGGATCTTCCCGGACCAGGGCACGAACCCGTGTCCCCTGCATCGGCAGGCGGACTCTCAATCACTGCGCCACCAGGGAAGGCCGGAAATCAGTTTTTTATTCAAGTCAGAAGATAAAGGAAACATTAAAGGAAAATACTGAAGATTGGAAATTTTGGTAATGACAGACTATATATTCTAAAGGATACACAGAAACTATTTGGGGAGTGAGAGATTGGAAAGAGACGGGAGATTAGATCAGATCAAGAGATGTAAGAGGTTATGGGGATAAAAATTAGTATTTAAATATCTTGAATGCTTGGACTTTTGGTAGTTACAGAGTAAAATGGGAATAAAAGCATGATGAGATTAATCCTGCTGGTCTTCTGGGCGAAGGTAAGTGGTGAAAACAGAGATATGGAGACACGCTGACTGCACTGGTGGGGAGTACTGGTTATACACCATACTGGTGGGCTTTCAAAACGCTAAATGGAGGTGGGGTCCTGGCTAGGGAAGGGGAAGTCTATATCGACTTGGACAACAGAATTTGGGGGGGGTGGTGATTTATTAAATCCAAGAGAGTAAAATATATCAAAAACAGTGGAGGCCGGGAATCAGACAATGTGAAGAAGTTGGGGAGAGAGGAGGAATTGATTGGAGGTGGGCTGTCCCTGAGTCATTACCTGGTAGTGAGCACTCCTTAAAAGACAGAGCTGGGGAGTAGAGGTTTACCTAATGCAGCGCTGGAATTAATTAGTTGAGGTGAAATATGTTTAGGAACATAGGAGTCTATCACTCACAAGTGTGGAAAAAAATTTCATCTCCCAGTAGAGACACTGCATTTTACACTTGCCATAAGGAAGATGAGTGTTGATGGGGGTCTGTATGATCATGGGCTGATGATCCATAACACATATAGTCATAAAGATAAATGGGTTCTAAGTGGATCTGGTGATAGATTCTATTCACACTTCTGGTACTTCTTATTAAAATGACTACAAACTCATTCCAGGGATATATGTTCTTTGCAATTAAAGATGAAAACCAGGCCCCTTAATGAGCCCGTATAGGGTAATACATTGTCTAGTATTAGCATCATGTTATTGCCACTTTTCAGGAAGCACTGTTCGCTAGAGTCTTTTCGTAATTTTACAGATAATCATGAAGTGTAATGTAATCATGGGAAAACATTTACAGGAAAACTTCATTTATTTGGCATGACTGGGAAATAAATGTTCCTACCTTATTATTTTAGATAACTCAAACATCCCCCTAGAGAATCCAAAATTTAAAGAAGAAAATCTGTTTTCAATGAACTTCTTTTACAATTTGTTGTTTCTTTAAATACGGTAAAAGAACATAATTTAATCCTTTCTTGACTACTTAGACTAAGCAGGCTAGAGTCATATCTGAAAGCTAGGTAGCCAAGGCCAAGATATTTAACTTCTCTCAACTTTCCTTTTCTCTTCTATAAAGTCAATACCAATTTTATAGGGTCATTATGAGAATTTAATGAGATAATGCAAAGAGAGCTTAGCTCCATTTCTGTCACACAGAACACAATCAAGGGTACCTATGATTATCAGTAGCCTCATCAGATCAGCACCTTAATTAGTAACATCAAAATGTGCCTCCACTCCAATCAAATGATGGCATCAGATCATATGACCCTCGACAAAATGACCCTAGACTACTGAGGTTTTGAATTACAGTTCCGTGTTTTTCAGTATCTTCACTCTTTGCTGCAGTGTGTGTGCCTATACACAACTGCATTATTTTTTCTCGTCAACCACTGGATTTTCTGTTTCTAATATACTCTGGTATAACAAACTTGATACCTGAATTTACTAAGACTGTGTAGACTAAATATAAAATTAATTTTGAATGAGAGCCAGAGGGCCTCTGTCATAAGCAAAGTCATGGATATTAGTGTATGAAATTGGTGACATCCACGTTGGTTATTGAGAAACATTTCTTGAATTCATCTCAAACTTTTCAAATATTTGTCAGGCATCTGTTATATAAAGTCTAGATCACTGTCATAGCCTTTTATTTCATGATCAAATGCATTAGAGCACTTAATATGTTCAAGATGTGCTGCTGTACTAGGTATTAGGAATGCAAAAGTGATGAGCTAGGCCCTACTTTTAATTAGGGAGGCTGACCAGAATCTTCGCCATTGTAATATCTTAAGATTGGTAGGGAGGATCAGGCTTAAGTTATTTTACCTAGACCTGAGTTTTCTAGGGGAAATGATATTTAACTTGGTTAAGTAAGAGTCAGACAAATAAATGAAGAGAAAGGCAGGGACATTGGAAGTGTAAAGGTCCAGAGGTAATAAAGAACTTGGAAAAGTTGATGACCTGAATAAAGCTCACTGTAGGCGAAACATAAAATGGAACCGGAGGATAATACTGAGTTGTAACACTGAGTACGTACATTAAGCAGGGACACGGATATGCAGACTGTGTAAACCATGGTAAAGATTTTGGGCTTTTTTCCAAGGATTATGAAGGGCTGTTTAAAGGTTTAATCTGTGAAGTGATATACTCAGGCTTATGCTGAGTATATCATGTTTCAAAGGTCATTTTATGTTAACCACAGATAATGGATGGAGAGTACAAGTCAAGGGATGGGGGACGGTGAGCATGCTGCCCAGTGGTCCGGGGGGGAGACTGCAGTGACCCACACTAGAGCGTGGGCAGTACAAATGGTAGGGATTTTCACGAGGGAAAAACGGTAGGACTTGAAGACCCATAGAATAAAGGGAGTGAAAGAGAGGTAGGTGTCAAGGCTGACTTTGTGTTGCCCAACTTCACAGATGGTGGTACAATTTACTGAACAAAGGAATACTGACAAGGGACCACACTTGAAAAAGAAGGTTGAGAACTGAGACTCAAAACTTGGCAAATTTGAGGTACGTTTGAAGTATATACTTATCCCCTGGGAAGGGGCCAAAAGGTACCCCAACTCTCCTCCTTCAAAGATTCATTACTGTGTGTATTCCAACCTCTTATGCTGTTCCATCAGTCAAAAGTCCTGATAGTATGTCCCAGCAAGGCCACTTCTAAATTTTTACCAAGAGGAAATGAAAGTATATCATCCACACAAAGACTTGTAGGCAAATATTCCTAACAGATTTAGTTATAAAAGACAAGACTGGAAACAACCCAAATGCCCATCAGGGAGTGCAAAGTTAAATTGTGGTATATTCTTGTAGTGGAATACTATTCAGCCATAAATAAGTGAATAAATGGAGTAAGCTATTGATATGTTCAATGACATGAATGTATCTCAAAATCATTATGCTGAGTAAAATAACCCAGACCAAGGGAAAAAAAAGCATAATGCCATTTTTATAAAATTCTAGAAAATGTAAACTAATATATAGTGAGTAAAGCATAGAGAGAAGAAAGAATTGCAAAGCTGCACAAGAAAACACTGGGAATTATAACATATTTGGTATTTTGATTGGGATGATGGGTTTGTGGGTCTACACATATATTAAAACTCACAGTATTTAGTATACTTTAAATATGAACAATGTATTGTGTGTAAATTGTACCTCAATAAAGTTATTAAAAAGTCAACCCCCTGATCACCTGCTTCTAACCAGGTGAGCTCTCATTCCCTGTTCTATGTCCCATCATAACAACCTGTTTGATAATTAGCAGCATACCTGTTTGCTCCTTCTCTCCCTGTGGATTTCCAGCTGGGCGCCAAAAGAGACTAAGCCCCTTTTGTTCCATGTGTCTCTTACAAACCTAACACAGTGAATGAGAGGATGAAGCATTGGTAGTCTCACTCATGCTGGTAAATATCTGAGAATGAACACCTTTTCCTATCAAATCAGGTCCTACGAGGACAGGGCAATAGGGGATGGATCAATGGTGGATACTAGGAAAGGTGTCTGCTTACGGTGCTCTCATATGCAAGTGAGGGACAGGAGGGTAAACAGGAGAGGGAGTGAGATAGTTAGGAAACAATGCTTTAACTTGAGACACATGTAGAAACCAGTAAAGAAAAATCTACGTGGAGGTGGAACACAATACAAAAACTATCCCATTTAATTTATGCTACCTATGAGACACCAAAGAACAATGCTTACATTTTAGGAATGGTGTTGGAAGTGCAAATCGAGAGGGAGATTTTGTGCATATGTTAGATGCAGCCGTCGGGGAACACCCATTCTGGAATGAAGCGATGTCACGTCACTTGGGGTTTCACTGTCATTCAGCTTCACTCTGAGCTCACTGCCCTCAGGAAGCTAGCAGGTTAGACGCTTTAACTGAGAAGGGAAAGCTTTGAGTCCTGGGAGATATTCCTGTAGCTGAGAGTTTAATTTTAACTAAATGGAAACGGCTCATGACATAAAAGCAAGATTGAGCCTTTATGGAACATTTTAGGATTGTACATGGCGGCAGTCCCAAGATGAAAAACCAGGGTACAAAGGTAATCTTAAAAAGATGCCTGTAGGGTCACTTAAAGCATCTGAAATGACCTACCATGGAAAATAAAACCCTAATGGGCAAATCCTTGTGCTTTATCTATACATACAAATGGAAAGTTAAATAGTTATCTAGCTGTTTTTAGATATTCAGTTTTATGCAAACGATGTTATTCTTAACGGCATTTTTGTAAGGCCCTCATTGCATACCATTTTAATTAAATTTTCATTTATTTAGCCACTGTGTTCACTGCCACGGAGCTGTAAATTCTAATTTAAGATATAATTATTTCCTGATTTCAAGGATTAGCCTCTCCCTGTGCTACTTAAATAATACTTAAATAATATGATAGAAATTCTGTGATTCAACACTCAACTGAAAGATAAGAACAGTGTTTCAAGGGGGTTGGAAGCAGAGAGATCTATGTAAGCAATATGGAACAAGTAACTTTGCAAAGAAGAGATGGGCTTTGAGGCTACTCTTGAAGGATTCTTGAACTGGGGAAGTGATATAAGATAGAGAAGGGCATCCACATAGGAGAACAGGAGGAGTACAAGAGAGATACCACAGAAAGCTCTCAGGTTTCCCTCCTTGTTAAAAAAAAAAAATCTTATGGTGTCTGAGTTTGTTCAAAGTCTAAGGAAAATATTAGCATAGCAGGGCTTCTCTATAATGGTGTAATGATCGAACCTGAAATAGAAACCACCTCAGGACAGAGGGAGGGTAAAAAGGTGTCAATTTCTCATTGTCTCCCATCAACACCAACTGTAGACATAGTTCATAGATTAAAATCTTTTTTGACTGTGGACCTCAGATTGGACTGCCTGGGAATATGGTGTTCCACAGCACAGGCTAGTTTTATCTGTTTCTGGATTTATTTTTATGCTTATTTTAAACTTCTGTAGTGAGAGATACTCTAGCAGGGTACTAAATATCAAAATGGAATTCGTCTTTACTAATGGCTTGAAAGTTAATCTGGGTTAGTGATTATAAAATTATAGATATTAATATTTCCCTACTGTGTGATGAAAGCAACCCATGCTATACCATGAATTTAAGAAATGTCACCACACAAATCCCAAGATGGTCTTCCTCCACAATTCCAATGGCCAAATCCTTCAGGAACAGAATGCCATCCTCTTCTTAAATAATAATGTTAGATATAGTACTATTTTTAGAGTTGCTTGAGGGTTTGTTTTCTTGGTTTTGGCCGTACGCGGGCCTCTCACTGTCGTGGCCTCTCCCATTGCGGAGCACAGGCTCCGGATGCACAGGCTCAGCGGCCATGGCTCACGGGCCCAGCCGCTCCACAGCATGTGGGATCTTCCCGGACCAGGGCACGAACCCGTGTCCCCTGCATCGGCAGGCAGACTCTCAGCCACTGCGCCACCAGGGAAACCCTGTTTTTTTTTTTGATGTTAACTATAACAGGCCAAGTAGGAGGCATAACCAATATGAGAGGCAGATCAACTTGCCTAGGGCCACAGATACCACAAATAAAAGAAAATAATTTTAACACGTATTTAATATTTTACAGGTTCTAGGCAAGATTCTATGAACTTTCACATACGTTAAAATCACCATAACAACTGTGTGAAGAGAATATGATTAGCCCAATTTTATGGATGAGGAGACCGAGGCTCAGTAAGATTAAAAGCTACA
>NW_020838547.1:0-12953 GCF_003676395.1 Aethalodelphis obliquidens
TTTTTTTTTTTAAATACAGTATAGATGGCTCTTGCTGAGGGAAGGGTTTGTGTGGAAATAAGTCAGGAGGTGTTATGAGTCGATTTGGGAATTTCTGTATCACTGTGGATTCTGGGGAAAATTACTTGACTTTCCTGGATCTCAGGTTGATTTTTTTTTTTTTTTTTCATTTTTAAAATGTAACTGGATCTGAAGACTGGTACTTTATCTGTTTGTTCATGAGCCCCGTGTTCAGAACTGTGATGGAACTCCCTCCTCTTGCAAGGTTGCTTCCCTCCACCTCTTGAGCTCCTTCCCAGTCCCACACAACCTATTGGACCTCTACACCATCAAAGTTACCGATTATTCCTTAGACTGGGCTTAAAAGATTTAAACAATCTCTGACAACTCATTCAATTCCTATTAGGTGGCAGACGCTTCGCCTCCACGAAGTTCTCAACAGATGGAGAAAGTCAGTAGATAGCAAAAGAAGGGGAGTGATTGGAGTGGTCAGAGCAAATGGCAATCTTTAAAACAGATATGAAAGAAATAAGAAAAAAATGTTTGAAACTAATTTGTTTTCATAGTGAAATTGATGAGGACATTGCAACAGTTTTTTTTTTAATGGAAAAATAATCTGAAGAAAACTTTCTTAGGAAAAACACCATTGCCAAATTAATACAGCAGTATCAGTGAGCTGCAGATGAGATATGCCAAAAGTTAAACCAGCTCAAAAAATTTTATGAGAACTCAGAGGGAAAATATAATAGAAACTATTGAGAGGTAAAGGTACGAGATATGGAGAATGGATCCAGAAAACTAATAATCAAATATGAGTCCAGACGGTGATAACAGAACTGACTGAGGAGGAGCAATAATCAAATATATAATAGAAGAAAATTTACTCAGTTGATGGAAAATTTGGATTTAAGACTTAAATTCAACCCTCAGATTTAAAAGGTTCATGAAATGCCAGGTAGAAATAAGTGAAAAGACAACCATATTTAGACCTGTATCACAATGAAAGCTGAGTTTAAAGAATTAAAATATATGCTGATATAGTCAAGATACATTGTTAATTTTTTAAGCCAATTGCAGAACAAGATATAGAGTATGGTTCTGTCTGAGTGCAGCAAAACCATTTATTGCATATGTAAATTTCTATATAAATACATCAAAAAAGATGTGGAAGAATACATACCGAACTTTTTAAAATGGTTATCTTGGGAATTCCCTGGCAGTCCAGTGGTTAGGACTGCAAGCTCTCACTGCCAAGGGCCCGGGTTCGATCCCTGGTTGGGGAACTAAGATCCCACAAGCTGCACAGCGCGCACAAATAAATAAATAAATAAGTAAAAAGAATGAAAATTAATAAGCTACGTATTCAATAAGGGTAGAAAAAGAAAATAAAAATAGAAGGAAGAAATAAAGATAAAATCAGAAATAATAAAGGAAAAAGAACAGCACTTGATAAATTGAAGCACTCATTCTTCAGAAATAGACATTAAAATAGACACATTTCTGGCAAAAAATTTTGAGAATTCAAGATATCCTACCAAATGCTTCATAGGTAATGCAAACTTAGCTCATCAAATCTCTGATTTTCCCCTAAAATATTTGTTTCTTTGCCAGCCTTATATCTCAGTAAATTATAACACCATCGAAGTCAAAACCCAAGAGTTATCCTTGACACCTCCGTCTCTCTCAGTCCCCACATTCAATCCAATATCAGGATATGTCTCTTCTATATCTGTAGTGGTGACATATGGAGTTCATCACCTCAACATTTTCACCTTCCTTTTCTCTTGAAAACTGTCCCTTACTCTCACTCAGAAGTACTTTCTCTTTTCCTTTTTCTGTCTATTTCCTTTTTTCCTTTCTTTCCTCTTTTACTCCCTTCATTTGCTCCTATTTTTCCCTCAGGTGCAGAGATTTGAGGCAGTCCTGCTGTTCAGTTCACATTATCATCGACAAGGCCTTTCTCATTTTATCTTTTTTTCCTTCATTCCAATTCCCAGTCATGTTCCTTCCCTCTTCCTTCAGTAGCCACTCTAATGTGTTTGATATATGTCCTTGGATATACATGTATCTTTGAATAATATATAGTATTGTTTTATATATGTATGTGTTTTAAATGTACATATTTGATATTGTGTTATAGAAATCATTGTTTCATGTTTCTGTAAATACTTCTATTGCATAGTATTGTCTTAAATGACCTCACACCCTTGGCCACTGGTCCTGGGCCTAGATGGGCCAATCAGAGTCCCTACCCAGAATTTTTTTTAACTGAAACTAAGAAAAAAAGAAAATCCCTCTCCAGTTTGGAAGCCGTAAAATGTAAAACACAGGAGCTGTCAGCAGCCATGTGTCCTGCCATGCGGAACCAGCTGGTCTGCAGTGAAAAGAATGAAGCCGACATGCAGAAAGCAGCAGAGGTGAGAAACAATGAGAAAGTCCTGGAAAATCTCGAAGTCCCTAGTTCCAGTTGTTTCTGATGTGCCATGTTCCTGCCCTTCCCATGGTTCAACTCTTCCTTGGATTCCATGAGCCAGTAAATTCTCATCACCTCCCTCTTGTGCCTAAGCCAGTTAAAATTGGGGTTCTATCACTCGTAACCAAGAGGTCTAACTAATTATAATCTCCAAAATGTATGTGCGTGTGTGCTTTTTAATTGTGGTAAATACACGTAACATGAAATATACCATCATGATCATTTTTAAGTGTACAGTTCAGTAGTGTTAAGTACATTCACATTGTTGTACAACCAATCTCCAGAACTCTTTTCATCTTGCAAAACTGAAACTGTACCCATTGAACAACAGCTTCCCATTGCCCCCTCCTCCCCACAGCCTCTTACAGTCACCGTTCTACTTTCTATGGATTTGACTACTCTAGGTACCTCACATAAGTGTAACCATATGGTATTCGTCTTTTTGTGACTGGCTTATTTCAATTGGCGTAATATCCCCAGGATTCATCCATGTTATAGCACATGTCAGAATTTCCTTTTTTTGAGGCTAAGTAATATTTCATTGTATGTATATATCCCATTTTGTTTATCCATTTATCTGTCGCTGGATACGTGGGTTGCTTCCACCTTTTGGCTATTGCAAATAATGCTGCTATGAACATAGGTGTACAAATATGTCTTTGAGACCTTCATTGAATTCTTTTGGGTATATAACCAGAAGTGGAATTGCTGGATCATATGGTAATACTGTTTCATTTTTTGAGGAACTACCACACTGTTTTCCACAGCAACTGCACCATTTTACATTTCTACCAACAGTGCACGAGGACTCCAGTTTTTCTACATCCTGCCAACACCTGTTATTTTCCTAGTTTGGGGGTTTTTTAAATAGTAGCCATCCTAATAGGCATATGGTGGTATCTCACTGTGGTTTTGATTTGCATTTCTCTAATGATTAGAGATGTTGAGCATCTTTTCATGTGCTTGTTGGCCCTTTGTATATCTTTTTTGGAGAAATGTCTAGTCAAGTCCTTCGCCCATTTTTTGATGGGTTTGTTTTTCCAAAATGTATCTTGAATGATTATTTTTTTCTACCTCCACTTTCACCATCCAAGCCCCCCTGTTGTTTTTCGTGTGGACAGCTGTAATACTTCATAACTGGATACCTTGATTCCACTCTTCTCTCTTTCCTTTTCATTCATTGCAATGTAGCAAGTGATTTTCTGTAAATATGGATTCTAACATGTCACCTGCTCAGAATTCTCCAATGGCATTTTTAAAAAAACTTTTATTGGAGTATAGTTGATTTACAATGTTGTGTTAGTTTCCACTGTACAGCAAAGTGAACTCTCTTTTAGATTCTTTCCCATATAGGTCATTACAGAGTATTGAGTAGCATTCTCTGCTATACAGTAGGTCCTTATTAGTTATCTATTTTATATATAGTGGTGTGTATATGTCAGTCCCAATCTCCCAATTTATCCCTCCCCGCCCCCTCCCCTGGTAACAAGTCCAATGGCATTTTATTGCTCTTAAAAAAAAAATCCATGGACTTCCCTGGTGGTCCATTGGTTAAGATTCCATGCTTCCACTGCCGGGGGCGGCGTGGGTTCAATCCCTGGTCTGGGAAGTTCTGCATGCTGTGAGGTGTGGCCAAAAAAAAATTCCATGAGTCATGGTCTCTTATGATCTAGACTCTGCCAACTTCACTCTCCTTATCTCTTATCACATTTCCCATTGATCACATTTTCAGATACATTGACCTTTTAATTCCTGGAAAATGCCAATCTCTTTCCCTCCTTAAAGCATTCATATAATATTCCCTCTACCTGAAACACTTTCCCCACTACTCTGCCCATTCATCTTTTAGGTCATAATTTAATTTTACTTCTCAAGAAAAAAAAAAACTAATTATTCACAAAATAATAAAAATTCAGTTCTACATAGAGGGTCTTCATTGACCTCCTTCACTGATCTAAATAAGGCCTCCCACTATAGTATCCTATCATAATACACTTCCCTAAGTTAACATATCAATGTTTGTAAATACATATTTAATTGAATTATTTGTTAGACACCTCTCCAATACATTGTAATCTTTGAGAGGAGGAACAAGTCTACTTCTCTAGTACTATATCCCCAGATCAAACAGTATCTGACACAGAAGGTGCTCAAATTTGTTGAATGAATGAATACCACGGATATGAAAAATACTTAGAAATATTAATATGTACAGCTTTATACTAATAAATTTTAAATTAAGTGATTTTACAAAAAAAATTACTGAAATTAATTCAGGAGGAGATGGCAAATCCATATAAACCAGTAACTATGAAGTCATTGAAAAAGTTACTAGAGGTACATTTTTAAGGTAAAGACAAATTATCTTTATTTGCAGATAGCATGATTGTTTAGAGAATAAACTGTAAAACTATTAGATCTAACAAGATAATCTGGTAAAGTATCCTATTACATGATAAATATACAAAAATTATTAGCTTTCATATACATCATCAGTAAGCAGTTTAAAAATCTAATTTTAAAAATGCCTTATCTTGGGGCTTCCCTGGTGGCTCAGTGGTTGAGAGTCCACCTGCCAATGCAGGGGACACGGGTTCGTGCCCTGGTCTGGGAAGATCCCACATGCCGCGGAGTGGCTAGGCCAGGCCCGTGAGCCATGGCCGCTGAGCCTGCGCGTCCGGAGCCTGTGCTCTGCAACGGGAGAGGCCGCAACAGTGAGAGGCCTGCGTACCGCCAAAAAAAAAGAAGAGAAGCCACAGCAATGAGAAGCTCAGGCACCGCAACGAAGGGTAGCCCCTGCTCGCCGCCAACTGGAGAAAGCCTGAGTGCAGCAACGAAGATCCAACGCAGCCATAAATAAATTTATATATATAACAAAAAGAATGGATAAACAACAAGGTCCTAAAGCACAGAGAACTATGCTAAATATCCTGTGATAAACCATAATGGAAAAGAATATGAAAAAGAAGGTATGTATATGTATAACTGAATCGCTTTGCTGTACAGCAGAAATTAACACAACATTGTAAATCAACCTTACTTCAATAAAAAAAAAGTTCAGTCACTAGTAATTAAAGAAATGTAAACTACTAGACATACTTCATTAAATTGACAGATAAAAATGATACAGTAAGGGTGAAGGAAAATAGTCATTCCTTAGAAAGTGCTGTTGGAGTATAAATTGATATGATCTATAACTCTTCTGGAGATCAGTTTGGCAGTGGTATCAAAAGCCTTAGAAGTATGTATGCCTTTTAATGTAAAATACCACTGGTGGAATCTACTCAAAGCATGTATAGAGATAAACAGAGATCTTGCAACAAGGCTGTTCATTACATCATTATTTATCATAGCCAAAAAAAAAAAAAAAAAGGAAATCTAAATGTTCAACAACAGAGTTATCTAAAACTACGGTATTTTTGTAAAAAGAAGTACTAGTAAGTCATTTCACTAGAAATCACATAGTGATTTCCCTGGCAGTCCAATGGTTAAGACTTCGCCTTCCAATGCTGGGGATGCGGGTTCAATCCCTGGTCGGGGAGCTAAGATACCACATGCCTCGTGGCCAAAAAAAACAAAACATAAAAAACAGAAGCAATATTATAACAAATTCAATAAAGACTTTAAAAAATGTTCCACATCAAATAAAATAAAAATAAAAAGTCACATAAATATATCTACTGATAAGCAAAGATTCATAGATATATTGTCTGAAAAAAGCAAGTTAACAAACCTGTCAAAAAAGTTTTGTCTGCATATGTATGTGGGTCTGGAAAGAGAGACAACAGAGCTTCGGTAGCAATTGTCTTTGGAGAGGAAAGCAGATTAAATTGTTTTTCTATTGAACATACATTACCTTTGTTAATAAGGAAAGAGAAACTTCATGTTTAAACACTACAGTAAAAATAGTAAAAAGTGGAAGCATAATACAGTTACTGAAAATTATAGTTATGAAAACTTTGAGGAATGAGCCAAATGGAAAAGGAGTAAAAATGTTATTTATGCTTTGATTTTAACTGTCATATATGTATATTGAAAAAACAGAAGGAAACATAGTGAACATAATTTATTAAGATGGTAGGATTGTAGGCAATTTTTCCCCTTGGTAAATTGTGAAATATTTTTTTTAAATAAAAATTTGTAGCAGATTTTGAACCCAGTTTATTCAAGCTTCACAATCATGAAAATGTAGAGACCAGTGGCAGTGCCAAGAGATGGATGGTAGGGGCAAGGACTGAGCTTTAAGCCTTCAATAATCATCACCAGTTATCTCCTGTGAGGTTTCAACAAAGCAAACTTATACACCAAGAAACTCAGCTTCAAGAGAAGTTCCCTTATGCAGAGATTCTGGACCCCAGTAATGGAGACAGTCCCCACATTAACACCACAGACCCTGAGTCTATTTTCCTATGTTATGCATTTTCTTTTTTTATTTTCTTAAGATTTTTGTTTGGTTGTTTTTTGGGTTTTTTGTTTGTTTTAGTTTAAGGTTCACAGCAAAATTGATGGGAACAGAAATTTGCCATATACTCCCGGCCCCCACACATGTATAGCCTCCCCCATTATCAGCATCCCCCACCAGAGTGGTATATTTGTTACAGCTGAACCTACATTGACATGCCATTAGCACCAAAGTCCATAGTTTACATTATGGTTCACTCTTGGTGGTGTACATTCCATGGGTCTGTGTTATGCATTTGCAAAATCTACTTTAAATACATCGTCTAGGCTTGCTTTGACCCCTCTTATTCCTGGGTTTCAGAACCATGTGTGATCAGTACTGCATCTCCTTTGCTGATGTTGAGAAAGCACATATCAACATTCGAGATTTTATCCACCTCACACCAGTGCTAACAAGCTCCATTTTGAATCAAGTAACAGGGCGCAATCTTTTCTTCAAATGTGAACTCTTCCAGAAAACTGGATCTTTTAAGGTAACAATCTCTTTTGATAGTGTATCATGTTTCTTTTCAAGCCACTTTGATTCTCTTGACCACCCAGTGAGGTAGGTACAATTAATATCTTTTTACAGCTAAAGAAATTGTGGAAATTTTCCTTTGCTCAAGTCCTGGTTACTTAGCATCATGGCGTTGACAAGAGCCACTTTTACACAATCTCAAAATTCCGTATAATTAAGGTGATCACATATAATTTACTATCCAGACTAGGACATGTTTGAGAATGAAAAGGGGGAACTTCTAACGATTAAGCCGAGATCACAGTCATCAACCTGGACATGTGTGATCACCCTGTATATAGCCAAGTTTAAGCATTCACTTTGTCAACTTACTATTTGTTTATACCTTATTATGAATATAAACGATCTAACCCTAGCTCAACCCCCATATAACAGGACCTTTTTCTACAAAATACGTCAGTGCCTCTCCTATGCATACAGATAGATTTCTGTGCTGATTTGTTACCTGAATTCTCTGACCGTTAGTTGAACTTTAAGATCCATTCAGGTAAAAATCTGAAAAGCTGCATTTTGCACTGTGCCTAACAGGTATTGTTAGTACCCATTAAGCGGTAGCTTTAGGATTTCAGGAATTTACCTTTTTCCATACCCATTAACTGAGAACTTTTATTTTAAACAAACAAAAACTTCTCCATTCTCTTTTGCCCTTTGCTTCTGCCATGGTTTATTTTTCATTCATCACGCATCAAGCACTTATTTTCACCAACTATACTAGGTATATGTACACTAGGCCTTGCCCCATATCCATACTTGCAGGGGAAGACAAAATAGGTTGATGACAAATGTCTTAAAAGAGTTACAAGGGCCATAGAAACGAATGAAGTACCTAATTTTGCCTGGGAGAACAAGGAGGTTGAACCAGGTGTTGTTTGATCCAAGTTTTATAGGATGAGTACTTTTAGCCATATCAGGGAGTGGGGGAAAAGAACTACAGGTAGAGGCATCAGCATGCCAAGAGGTACAGAGTTGTGAGCTAACCTGGTAGGATGGAAACTAGAGGCAATTTAGGATGGCTACAACGGTAGACGTAGATATGTTTAGAAAGGCTGCAGCTTGTAAGGGATTTGTACTTTTCTTACAAAAATAGGCAATCAATGAAAAAGGTAACGTTTGTTTTTTAAAAGCTCACTTTCCTAATCTAGTGGAACTATTAGATGAGAATAATCCTTGAGGCAGGATCAGCTGAGATTTGGTGATACCAAGTTGAGAAATGAGGCCTCACCAAGGTAGTGGCCAAGATGAACATGAGGTATTTAGGAGATAGACTCGATAAGATTTAGTCATGGAGTGGATGTGCAGTATTGGAAGAGAAAAATGTAAAAAAGCTCCTTGGTTTTTTGAAAAGAATTTTTAATCAAATATATTAATTCACCATTCCTCTTTTCCAGATTCGTGGTGCCCTTAATGCAATCAGAGGCTTGATTTCTGCCACTTCAGAAGAGAAGCCCAAAGCTGTTGTTACTCACAGCAGTGGAAACCATGGCCAGGCTCTCTCCTATGCTGCCAAATTGCAAGGTACTTGATTAATTTCCCAGGGTACTGGGTAGGCTCGTCAGAGGACTGGAAAAGCAGCCTTAACTTTCAGTGAGGTTGGTGATAGCTGAGGGAATAAATTTCCAAGTCCCTGATTACAAGCAAACTGAACATAAATTTCTATCCTAAATTCTGATTTGTACTAACCAAACATGCTTCTCCCTCCCAGGGATTCCTGCTTATATTGTAGTGCCCGAAACAGCTCCCAACTGTAAAAAATTGGCGATACAAGGCTATGGAGCCTCTATAGTATACAGTGAACAAAGCGACGAGGTAAGGAAGAGAGCAATGTTCAGTACCACCTTAACAGCTTTCATAGTAAAATGAAACTTCTCTTCCTACCTTACTGGCTGCAGCTTCTGTCTCCTTTGTTGTTTCTCTAAGTGTTGGCACGCACGACCTTTTCTCTACCTACACTCACTCAGATGATCTCATTAGTCTCATAGTTTAAAATATCACCTACACTCTAACTCCAGCCCTGAACTTTGCTCTTAACCAGACTTGTACATTCCCACTTGGGTGCCTTAATAGGCCTCTCAACCTTACTGTCTAAAACCAAACTCCTCATCTTAATACTGTTCCACTTCCAGTCTTCCCCATCTCAGTAAATGGCAACTTTAATCCTTCATTATCCTCAAAACATGGAGTTATCTTTGATAACTCTGATACCCCACATCCAAATCTTAGTCCTTTCAAAATATTTCCATAATCCAACTTTTTTTTTTAAATTAATTTATTTTTGGCTGAGTCGGGTCTTTGTTGCTGCGCGCTGGCTCTCTCTAGTTGCAGTGAGTGGGGGCTACTCTTTGTTGCGGTGCGCGGGCTTCTCATTGCGGTGGCTTCTCTTGTTGCGGAACGCGGGCTCTAGGCGCGTGGGCTTCAGTAGTTGTGGCTCACAGGCTCCAGAGAGCAGGCTCAGTAGTTGTGGTGCACTGGCTTAGTTGCTCTGCAGCATGTGGGATCTTCCCGGACCAGGGCTCGAACCCGTGTCCCCTGCATTGGCAGGTGGATTCTTAACCACTGCGCCACCAGAAAAGCCCAATCCAACTACTTCTAACAGCCTCTACCTTCACCATCCTGATTCAAACCAATGTCAGTCCTCACCTAGATTCAGTAGCCTCCTAATTGGTCCTCTGCTTCCACCCTTGCCCCACGAGTCTTGTCTCCAAAAGAGCAACCAGAGCTATCCATTTGGTAAGTCAGAATGTGTCTGTCAGCCTAAAATCCTCCAGTGGTTCCCCATCTCATACACAGTGGAAACCAAAGTTCTTGCAATCATCTATGGCCCAGATGAACTGGCCCATTTCTGTTTTTCTGACTTCATCTCCCACTATTACTCTCCTCCAAACACTCCACACAAACCACACTTAGTTTCTCAGAAAGCCAAGCACTCCTCTCTGTAGTCTTTGTACTTGCTGTTACTCTTTCCTTGGAATGTTCTGGAGGTACACAGGACTTGTTCAAATCTATTAAAATGTCACTTTACCAGTGGCCCTTCCCAAGCACCCTATATAAAATAAACTCATTTTTCTCTAAAGCATTTAGACATACCATATATTTACTCATATCCCACCCCTCCTCACCATATTAGAACATAACTCCACTGAGTGCAGGGACTGTTTTGTTCGGTTATATACCCAGTGCCAAAACAAATTCTGAAAAAAGTAGATGGCAAATAAAGTGTTAAATGACTGAATCTAACTTGTTGGGAACTCTATTAAATACAAATAAAGTAAGCTAAATTAATGTACTCTTTCAGTCCAGAGAAAATGTTACAAGAAGAATTGTGGAAGAAACAGAAGGCATCATGGTACATCCCAACCAGGAGCCTGCAGTGATAGCTGGGCAAGGGACAATTGCCATGGAAGTCCTAAACCAGGTAAAAGCTTAGTTAGTTCTTGTTTAGCCACTTACTGGTAATGCTGTTTGGCCGTAGAACCAATTATTTTATATGTACATATAAAACTGGTTATTAATAGACCTATTTATACTTTATATTCTTTTCATTAAAGGTTCCCTTGGTAGATGCACTGGTGGTACCTGTAGGAGGAGGAGGAATGGTTGCTGGAATAGCAATTACAGTTAAGGTAAGAAAACAGCTTCTGAAGGACTCCCTACTTCAGGCATAGAAGAGTTTATTTTACATCATAGTACATTGTGAATACTTGCTCAACATTCCCCCAAATTGCCATTCCTTCTCATCATCCCTTGGCACTTGAGATAGAAGGCCCTTCTCTTCACCACTACCCTTTTTTCTTTTTTTTGGCCGCGCGGCATGCGGAATCCTAGTTCCCAGTGACTGAACCTGTGCCCCCTGAAGTGGAAACGCGGAGTCTTAACCACTGGACCGCCAGGGAAGTCCCTCACTACCCTTTTCTTAATGAAAACTTTACAGCACAAAAGCCATTACAATGAGTGGCACCCTCACAGTCCTCTGAGTTCCATCTCACCAACCTACTATCCAAGTCAGTGGCTACTCTTTTCCCAAGTTACCAGCAGAACCAGCTGTGATCTAGGCCACCGAGGCCAGAGTGGAAAACAATTTCAAGTGCTTAAAGGCCCTATTTCCATTACATCGATTAAAAGGAAGCCTCTTGGGCAGAAATATGTTAACTGTACCAATCATTTTACTGCAAGCATGCAGGCAAAATGCTGTGGCTAGTTGTAAGCTATCTAATATTCCTCTTCCTAGGCTCTGAGACCTAGTGTCAAGGTATATGCTGCTGAACCCTTGAATGCAAATGACTGCTACCAGTCCAAACTGAAAGGGGAACTGACCCCCAATCCCTATCCTCCAGAAACCATAGCAGATGGTGTCAGATCCAGCATTGGCTTAAACACCTGGCCTATTATAAGGGACCTCGTGGATGACGTCTTCACTGTCACAGAGGATGAAATTAAGGTGAGGCCCCAAGAGGAAAGGAGATAACAAAAGAATGGAGCAACTTCTTAGACAAAAAACCCTCCTGTTGTAAGTGGCAACTCACCCACTAGGGACTCAACTAGGTGATTTCATGACACGAAGGTGGGTGCCCTAGATGTATTAAGACCATAGAAGCAGAGTTGGAATGAAAAAAGCCCTGCCCTTCATTGGCAAGCACAAACATATAGCAATAGGAAAATTCAGACGAGGCATATTATATCCCCATCTGGCCTTTAACTATAAAGGCCAACCATGTAGGCTCTTTCCCCTTTTCACTAATTCTTACTCCTTTCTATACCAACAGTATGCAACCCAGCTGGTGTGGGAGAGGATGAAATTGCTTATTGAACCTACAGCTGGTGTTGGAGTGGCTGCTGTGCTGTCTCAGCATTTTCAAACAGTTTCCGCAGAAGTAAAGAACATTTGTATTGTGCTCAGTGGTGGAAATGTAGACTTAACTTCCCTAACTTGGGTGAAGCAGGCTGAATAAGCCAGCTCTTTAGAAATCTGTTTCTGTTTAATATGTGCAAAAGGAAGAAAAGGGATTCAGTGTCTAAACACTTGGAAATTTTGTCTCCTGGTCATTGTCAACTTCCTATCTTCCCCTCTTAAAGAGCTTTCAAAATCCTAATGGAGAATGTATATTTCAGTAAGTTTTAATAGTTTTTTGGACTAAGTTGCAGTAGAAAAATATCCATACTTAACTGAGATACCTTGTCAAGGCCAAGAAAAGTCTTCTGCTAAAAGGAGCAGCAGACCTTAAGTAGGCTTAAGTAGAAAACATAAACTGCCCAATCACAACCTACAGGCTCCCAACCCTAGAGTGCTAACTAGTAGCAATGAGACAGAATCCCACTGAATCCATTATTCCATGTCCATTTCAGGCACTGTTGAAGAAATCTCACTTTTCACCCAAGGTACTGGTTCTGGTACATATGGATCATAAGTCCATTTGGGGAAAACTCTTTTATAGAGGTTCATCAGTACTGTGTCCTGAGATTTTAGCTTCCCATCAAAACTGCACTTCATGTGGCCGTGAGTACCTA
>NW_020838548.1:0-12894 GCF_003676395.1 Aethalodelphis obliquidens
TGGGCTGCAAAAGTTGCACTGCAGCCTTATTCACAATAGCCAAGACAGTGAAGCAACCAAAATGTCCATCAACAGATGTATAGATAAAGAAGAAGTGGTCCACATTCACAATAGAATATTAGCCATGGAAAACAATGAAACATTTCTATTTGAGGCACCATAGATGAGCTTGGAGATAATCACAGAATATGAGGTAAGTCAAAAAGAAAAAGACCTATATTGTATGATATCACTTATAGGCGTTATCTAATAACTAACACAAATGAACATATTTCCACAGAGAAAGACACTCGCAGACTTAGAAATTAAGTATGTTTATCTAAAAAGAAAGGTGGCCAGAATGGGTAAATTAAGATTAGCATTACCATAAGTATACAAATATATATTATAAACATATATCAGAAAGACCGACAGTATAGCAAGAGAGATCTATGGAACACTCTGTAATATTTTATGTGGGAAGAGAATCTGAACATGAATAGACATATATATTGTACAAATGAACCAGATTGTGTACATCTGGGCAAACAATATCTAATTATTACCCCGATTAAATAAATTTTAAAAACCAAGAAGAAGTATTGAGACATAAACTTATGGGCGTTCCTCCTGGCACATTCCATTCTAACTTACAACCTAGGATCACGACTTCCAGAAACACTCTACTGCCCTAGTACCCAGATTTGGGAATGGAGAAAGGCTGCCTCCTTGTGGTCGTATCCCACAACAGCAGATTTAAACCCAGTGCTAATGGTCACTAAATGTTCACCAAACTTGCAGTTCTGTAATGACATCTGCCCTCCAAATAAATCCTGGGGTCGAATATCGACCAAAAATTCAAAAGAGGGCAACCTTCCAAGAAGACAATTTCAAGAGATATATTGTACTCACACTTTATTCTTAATGGAAAAGAAAAAGGCGTGGAAAATGATGAATTTTAGGAGTTTTTAAAGATATGCAAACCCAACTTACAAAAACCTATCAGGTCACCGCAGTCAGATTGGCCATTAGCAACAATGCGGCAAACTATAAATGCTGAAGGGATTGTAGAGAAATTCGTACCCTCGGTTCTAAGGGGGACGCGGTAAGAGCCACTAATGAAAACACAATGGAGGTGCTTTGAAAAGGTAAACATTAATCAATCACACCACACCCACTGCTGGGCCTATAACCTGAGAAAATGAGAATCAAAAAGTCACAGGCGGGCTTCCCTGGTGGCACAGTGGTTGTGAGTCCGCCTGCCGATGAGGGGGACGTGGGTTCGTGCGCCGGTCTGGGAGGATCCCGCGTGTCACGGAGCAGCTGGGCCCGTGAGCCATGGCCGCTGGTCCTGTGCATCTGGAGCCTGTGCTCCGCGGCGGGAGAGGCCACAGCAGAGAGAGGCCCACGTATCGAAAAAAAGAAAAAGTCACAGGCTGGCAATCTTGCACTCCAGCAATATTTAATATAGCCAACACTTGGAAGCAATGAAAATGTCCATCAACAGAGGAATGCACCAAGAAGTGGTCCATATACACAATGGAATATTACTCCAATGAAAATATAAATTAAATTAAAAAAACAAACAAAAGTAAGGAGACATCATCTTTTGGGGATTTATCCGGGCACATTCCACTCTAATTTATAACCCAGGAAGACCACTGGCTGGAAGGTCTGCTTCCCTACTACCAGCATGAATAATGAAGAAAGGCTGCCGCACTCTGGCTGTCACCTGAAAAAGCAGCTTTAAAGCCTGTTCTAATGGTCACTTCATGTGAACAAGTACTGCAGGGCTGTAAATGAAACCTGCCCTCAAAATGTCTTGAGGGAGGTAACAGCCAATAAATTTCAAAATGTGACACATACTTTAAGAAAACTCTTTGAAGAGCTAAGCTGTAATCACGGTTTGAAAAATAAAAAGGACATGCCTTAAAGCTCAATTTCAACGGATTATGAGTCACATGCAAATTCAACCACAAAGAGGTATCAGCTCACACCAGTCAGAATATCCATCAGGAAGAAAACTACAAACAATAAATGCTGAAGGTGTTGTGGAGAAATGCATACCCTCAACTTTAAGAGGGATGTAACCTGGAAAGAGCCACTAATGAGAGCAGTATCGTGGTGTATTTAAAAGGTAAACCCTGAGATACCATGTGATACAGGAGGCCCCCTCCTGGACCTCTAACATAAGAAGACAGAATTGGAAAGAAACAGGCAGGCAAATGTGCAGTGCAGCAGTATTACAATAGCCAAGACATGGAGGCAACCAGAAAGTCCATCAAGAAGTGAGTGGACAAAGAATAACCGATACATGTACAGATGGAACATTAGCTAGGGAAAAAAGTGAAACAATGCCATTTACAGCACCATAGATGATTCTACAGGTAATCAGACAAATTGTACTAAGTCAGACAGCAAAAGACACATATACTATAATATCACTTTTGGTGTTAGCTAAAAATTGATACCAATGAAGATATTTCCACAGAGAAAGGCAATCGCAGATTCATTAAACAAAGTTATGGTTTACCAAATAGAAATGTGTGAGGACTGGATACATTAGGATATTGGGGTTAACATAGATATAGAAACACATGTGAAATATATAATCACCAAAGACCTACGGAATACCAAGAGAAGACTACTCAACATTGTGTCATAACCTACATGGGAAAATGATCTGAAGAAGTATAGATACATGTATATGTGTAAAAGAACCACATCTTGCACACCTAGAACAAACAAAACATTTTAATCAAATTTGCTCTGATAAAAATAAAAATTAAATTAAAAAAAGAACAATAAGTAATGAGACATAAACTTAAGGGGCTTTTTGCTGGCACATTGCATTCTAATTTACAACCAGAACATGAATTCCATTAAAGCTCTGTCATCACTAATATAGCAGCTTTATAAGCAATGTTGATTGTAGCTTAAAAGAAGTCTCACTAATTATTGATAGTAACAAGAAAACAAACAAAAGTAAAAATCTCATGGCAAAAAGTATACACAGAGTAAGGGTTGTAGATCAAACACTTATTAAACGTCTGTAAAGAATAAAAGACAACAGTAGTATGTTTTTTTAAAAAAAGAGAGGGCCCAGATAAATCAGAAATGAAAGAGATGATGTTACAACAGCCACCACAGAAATACAAAGTATCCAAAGATACACACAGGGTAACTCAGGGCTCAGACTGGACAGAGCCCACTCTCCATTCCCCTGTACATGACTTACAGGAGCCTCAGGAACTGAGGAGGGGGTCCCTGAGGAGAGGCACAAGATAGAAGATGTTAGGCATTAACATGACTGCATTCATCTTAAACGTGCCTGAACTACATTCACACGAGATGATTTTGTCCTGTATGTACATCGGCACCTCTAGTCGGAACTGCAGATCTTTGGCTTCACCACCTCTACTGACAGCATTAGCTTCACCTGCGGTGGACCGTCTCCTATAGAATTTCTAGAACCACAAAGCATTGAAGCTTCACAGGACCCAGAGTCTGTGCGACTCCACTCCAAGTCTCAGAGTCTCAACTGCACTCAGAGACTCAGTGTATCAACAGAGACTCCAATCTTGGAGGACACACACAAAGTAGTGTGCACATCAGGACCCAGGGGAAGGAGCAGTCACCCCATA
The DNA here is from genome assembly GCF_003676395.1 of Aethalodelphis obliquidens. NCBI lineage: Eukaryota > Metazoa > Chordata > Mammalia > Artiodactyla > Delphinidae > Aethalodelphis > Aethalodelphis obliquidens. The sequence continues at coordinate 3,624 of NW_020838548.1, forward strand.
GGCGAATGACTATACCTAGCTGCTAGTTTTAGAGGGTCTCCTGCAGAGGCGGGGAGTGGCTGTGGCTCACCATTGGGACAACGACACTGGTAACAGAAGCTCTGAGAAATACCCCTTGGCCTGAACCCTCCCAGAGTCTGCCATTAGCCCTACCAAGAGCAAGGTAGGTTCCAGTGCTGGGTCGCCTCGGGCCGAAAAACCAACAGGGAGGGAAACCAGCACCTTGCATCAGCAGACAAGCGGATTAAACTTTTTATTAAACTTTTCCTTAATCCACAGACAAGCAGATTAAAGCTCTGCCCACCAGAGCAACACCCAGCTCAACCCACCACAAGTCCCTCCCATAAGGAAGCTTGCACAAGCCTCTAAGATAGACTCAATCACTGGAGAGCAGACAGCAGAAGCAAGAAGTACTACAATTCTGCAGACTGTGGAAGGAAAACCACATTCACAGAAAGATAGAGAAAATGAAAAGGCAGAGGACTTTATACCAGATCAAGGAACAAGATAAATCCCCAGAAAAACAATGAAATGAGGTGGGGATAGGCAACCTTCCAGTAAAAGAATTCAGAATAATGATAGTGAAGATGATCCAAGACCTTGGAAAAAGAATGGAGGCAAAGATCGAGAAGATGCAAGAAATGCTTAACAGAGACCTAGAAGAATTAAGGAACAAACACCTAGAAGAATTAAAGAACAAACAAACAGAGATGAACAATACAATAACTGAAATGAAAAGTACACTAAAAGGAATCAGTAGCAGAATAACTGTGGCAGAAGAACGGATAAGTGACCTGGAAGACAGAAAGGTGGAAATCACTGCCATGGAACAGAATAAAGAAAAAGAATGAAAATAAATGAAGACACCCTAAGAGACCTCTGGAACAACGTTAAACGCAACAACATTCGCATTATAGGGGTCCCAGATGGAGAAGAGAGAGAGAAAGGCCTCGAGAAAATATTTGAAGAGATTATAGTCAAAAACTTCCCTAGCATGGGAAAAGAAATAGCCACCGAAGTCCAGGAAGCGCAGAGAGTCCCAGGCAGGATAAACCAAAGGACAAAAATGCCGAGACACACAGTAATCAAATTGACAAAAATTGAGGACAAAGAAAAATTATTGAAAGCAACAAGGGAAAAATGACAAATCACATACAACAGAATTCCCATAAGGTTAACAGCTGATTTCTCAGCAGAAAAACCACAAGCCAGAAGGGAGTGGCAGGATAAATTTAAAGTGATGAAAGGGAAGAACCTACCCCCAATAGTACGCCACCCAGCAAGTATATCATTCAGATTTGATGGAGAAATCAAAAGCTTTACAGACAAGCAAAAGCTAAGAGAATTCAGCACCACGAAACCAGCTCTACAACAAATGCTAAAGGAACTTCTGTAAGTGGGAAACACAAGAGAAGAAAAGGACCCACCAAGACAAACCCATAACAGTTAAGAAAATAATAATAGGACCATACATATCGATAATTACCTTAAACGTGAATGGATTAAATGCTCCAACCAAAAGACACAGACTCGCTGAATGGATACAAAAACCAGACCCATATATATGCTGTCTACAAGAGAACCCCTTCAGACCTAGGGACACATACAGACCAAAAGTGAGGAGATGAAAAAATATATTCCATGCAAATGAAAATCAAAAGAAAGCTGGAGTAGCAATACTCATATCACATAAAATAGAGTTTAAAATAAAGAATGTTACAAGAGACAAGGAAGTACACTATATAATGATCAAGGGATCAATCCAAAAAGATATAACAGTTATAAATATATATACAAAACAGAGGAGCACCTCAACATATAAGGCAACTGCTAACAGCTATAGAAGAGGAAGTCGACAGTAACACAATAATAGCGGGGGACTTTAACATCTCACTTACAACAATGGAGATCATCCAGACAGAATATTAAAAAGGAAACACAAGCTTTAAATGACACAATAGACCACATAGATTTAATGGGTATTTATTGGACATTCCAACCAAAAACAGCAAATTACACATTCTTTTCAACAACACACGGAATATTCTCCAGGATAGATCACATCTTGGGTCACAAATAAAGCCTCAGTAAATTTAAGAAAACTGAAATCATATCAAGCAGCTGTTCCAACCACAATGCAATGAGATTAGAAATCAATTACAGGGAAAATAACATAAGAAAACACAAACACATGGAGGCTAAACAATATGTTACTAAATAACCAAGAGATCACTGAAGAAATAAAAGAGGAAATCAAACACTACCTAGAGACAAATGACAATAAAAACACGAAGATCCAAAACCTATGGGATGCAGCAAAAACAGTTGTAAGAGGGAAGATTATAGCAATAAAAGCCTACCTCAAGAAACCAGAAAAATCTCAAATAAACAATCTAAACTTACAACTAAGGGAACGAGAGAAAGAAGAACAAAACCCAAAGTTAATACAAGGTAAGAAATCATAAAGATCAGAGCAGAAATAAATGAAGTAAAAACAATAGCAAAGATCAATAAAACTAAAAGCTGGTTCTTTGAGAAGATAAACAAAAATGATAGACCTTTAGCCAGACTCAAGAAAAAGAGGGAGAGGACTCAAATCAATAAAGTTAGAAATGAAAAAGGAGAAATTGTAACAGACACCACAGAAATACAAAGCATCCTAAGAGACTACTGCAAGCAACTCTATGCCAATAAAATGGACAACCTGGAAGAAATGGACAAATTCTTAGAAAGGTATAACCTTCCAAGACTGAACCATGAAGAAACAGAAAATATGAACAGACCAATCACAAGGAATGAAATTGAAACTGTGATTAAAAATCTCCCAACAAACAAAAGTCCAGAACCAGATAGCGTCAGAGGTGAATTCTATCAAACAGTTAGACAAGAGCTAACACCCAATCTTCTCAAACTCTTCAGAAATTTTCAGGGGAAGGAACACTCCCAAACTCATTCTATGAGGCCACCATCACCCTGATACCAAAACCAGAAAAAGATACTACAGAAAAAGAAAATTAAAGACCAATATCACTGATTAATATAGATGTAAAAATCCTCAACAAAATACTAGGAAACAGAATTGAACAACACATTAAAAGGATCATACACCATGATCGGGTGGGGTTTATCCCAAGGACGCAAGAATTCTTCAATATACACAAATCAATCAATGTGATACACCATATTAACAAATTGTAGAATAAAAATAGGATCGTCCCAATAGATGCAGGAAAAGCTTTTGACAAAATTCAACACCCAGTTATGATAAAAAGTCTCCAAAAAGTGGGCATAGAGGGAATCTACCTCAACATAATAAAGGCCGTATATGACACACCCACAGCAAACATCATTCTCAATGGTGAAAAACTAAAAGCGTTTCCTCTAAGATCAGGAACAAGAGAAGGATGTCCACTTTCACCACTATTACTCAACACAGTTTTGGAAGTCATAGACACAGCAATCAGAGAGGTAAAAGAAATAAAAAGAATACAAATTGGAAAAGAAGAAGTAAAATTGTCACTGTTTGCAAATGACATGATACTACACATAGTGAATCCTAAAGATGCCACCAGAAAACTACTAGAGCTAATCAATGAATTTGATCAAGTTGCAGGATACAAAATTAATGCACAGAAATCTCTTGCATTCTTATACACTAACAATGAAAGGTCAGAAAGAGAAATTAAGGAAACAATCCATTCACCATTGCAACAAAAAGAATAAAGTACTTAGGGATGAACCTACCTAAGGAGGTAAAAGTCCTGAACTCAGAAAACTATAAGACACTGCTGAAAGAAATCAAAGATGATATAAACAGATGGAGGTATAAAACATGTTCTTGGACTAGAAGAATCAATATTGTGAAAATGACTATAGTACCCAAAGCAATCTACAGATTCAATGCAATCCCTATCAAATTACCAGTGGCCTTTTCTACAGAACTAGAACAGAAAAATCTTAAAATGTGTATGGAGACACAAAAGACCCCGAATAGCCAAAGCAGTCTTGAGGGAAATTAAAAGAGCTGGAGGAATCAGACTTCCTGACTTCACACTATAATACAAAGCTACAGTAATCAAGACTATATGGTACTGGCACAAAAACAGAAATATAGATCAATTGAACAGGATAGTGAGCCCAGAGATAAACCTATGTACCTATGGCTAACTCATCTATGACAAAGGAGGCAAAGATATACAATGGAGAAAAGACACTCTCTTCAGTAACTGGTGCTGGGAAAACCAGACAACTACACGTAAAAGAATGAAATTAGAACAATCCATAACACCATACACAAAAATAAACTCAAAATGGATTAGAGATCTAAATGTAAGAGCAGACACTATAAAACTCTTAGAGAACAACATAGGCTGAACATTCTATGACATAAATCACAGCAAGATCCTTTTTGACCCACCACCTACAGAAGTGGAAATAAAAACAAAAATAAGCAAATGGGACCTAATGAAACTTCAAAGCTTTTGCACAGGAAAAGAACACATAAACAAGACGAAAAGACAACCCTCAGAATGGGAGAAAATGTTTTCAAATGAAGCAAATGACAAAGGATTAATCTACAAAATTTACAAGCAGCTCATGTAACTCAATATCACAAAAACAAACAACCCAATGAAAAAATGGGCAGAAGACCTAAATAGACATTTCTCCACAAAAGATATACAGATTGGCAACAAACACATGAAAGGATGCTGAACATCACTAATTGTTAGAGAAATGCAAATCAAAACTATAGTGAGGTATCACCTCCCAGCAGTCAGAATGGCAGTCATCAAAAAATCTACAAACAATAAACGCTGGAGAGGCATTTATTGGAGAAAAGGGAACCCTCTTGCACTGTTGCTGGGAATGTAAATTGATATAGCCACTAGGGAGAACAGTATAGAGGTTCCTAAAAAAACTAAAAATAGAAGTACCATACTGCCCAGCAATCCAACTACTGGGCATTTACCCTGAGAAAACCATAATTCAAAAAGAGTTATGTACAACAATGTTCATTGCAGCTCTATTTACAATAGCCAGGACATGGAAGCAACCTAAGTGCCCATCGACAGAAGAATGGGTAAAGAAGATCTGGCACATATATACAATGGAATATTTCTCAGCCATAAAAAGAAACAAAACTGAGTTATTTGTAGTGAGGTGGATGGACTTAGAGTCTGTCCTACACAGTGAAGTAAGTCAGAAAGAGAAAAACAAATACCGTTGCTAACAGAGATATATGGAATCTAAAGAGAAAAGTTTATGAAGACCCCAGGGGCAGGACAGGATTAAGGACACAGACGTAGAGAAAGGACTTGAGGACACGGGGAGGGGGAAGGGTAAGCAGGGACGAAGTGAGAGTGGCATGGACATATATACATTACCAAATGTAACATCGATAGCTACTGGGAAGCTGCCACATAGCAGAGGGAGATCAGCTCGGTGCTTTGCGACCACCTAAGGGGTGGGATACGGAGAATGGGAGGGAGGTGCAAGAGGGAGGGGATATGGTGACATATGTATATTTATAATTGATTCACTTTGTTATACAGCAGAAACTAACACTTCACTGTAAAGCAGTTATACTCCAATAAAGGTGTAAAAGGAAAAAAAGAAAGAAAGAAAGCCCAGAGATAAACCTACACACCTAAGGTCAACTAATCTATGACAAAGGAGGTAAGAGTATACGATGGAGAAAAGACAGTGTCTTCGATCAGTGGTGCTGGGAAAAATGGACACCTACATGTAAAAGAATGAAATTAGAACACTCCCTAACACCATACACAAAAATAAATTCAAAATGGATTAGAGACCTTAATGTAAGACCGGACAGTATAAAACTCTTAGAGGAAAACATAGGAAGAATACTCTGACGGAAATCACAGAAAAGTCTTTTTTGACCCACCTCCTAGAGTAATGCCATAAAAAAGAATACTAAAAAAGTGGGACCTAATGAAACGTAAAAGCTTTTGCAAAGCAATGGAAACTACAAACAAGACGAAAAGACAACCCTCAGAATGGGAGAAAATATTTGCAAACGAATCAATGGGCAAAGGATTAATCTCCAATCCTTTTAAACAGCTCATGCAGCTCAATATTAAAAAAACAAACAACCCAATACAAAAATGGGCAGAAGATCTAAATAGACATTTCTTCCAAGAAGACATAGAGATGGCCAAGACGCACATGAAAAGCTGCTCAACATCACTAATTATTAGAGAAATGCAAATCAAATCTAAAATAAGATATTGCCTCACACCTGTTAGAATGGACATCATTAGAAAATCTACAAACAACAAATGCTAGAGAGGGTGTGGAGAAAAGGAACCCTCTTCCACTGTTGGTGGGAATGTAAATTGATACAGTCACTATGGAGAACAGTATGGAGGTTCCTTAAAAATCTAAAAGTAGAATTACCATATGATCCAACAATCCCACTACTGGGCATATACCCAGAGAAAACCATAAATCAAAAAGACACATTCACCACAGTGTTCATTGCAGCACTATTTACAATAGCCAGGTCATGGAAGCAACCTAAATGCCTACAGACAGACGAATGGATAAAGATGTGGTACATATATAAAATGGAATATTACTCAGCCATATAAAGGAATGAAATTGGGTCATTTGTAGAGACGTGGATAGATCTAGAGACTGTCATACAGAGTGAAGTAAGTCAGAAAGAGACAAACAAATATCGTATATTAAAGCATACATGTGGAACCTAGAAAAACGGTACAGATGAACCAATTTGCAAGGTAGAAATAGAGACACCAATGTAAAGAACAAACGTATGGACACCGAGGGGGGAAAGCCGTGGGGGGTGTGGTGGTGGGAGGATTTGGGAGATTGGGATTGACATGTATACATTTATATGTATAAAATAGATAACCAATAAAAACCTGCTGTATAAAAAAATAAAATAAAATCCAAAAATTAAAAAAAGTAAATAAAAATTTAAAAAACAGAAAAAAATGTTATTCCATTCACATACATGTATTTATATGAATGAATTATTTCCATGCTTATATCTATAAATAGAAAAAAGAGGAATAAAATCTACCTTGAACCAAAAGAGAAGAAAAAAATATGGAACCCACCAGTTATACAGAGGAAAACCCTATCAAGGGTACTTGCTCCAGTGATAAACAATTCTGAAGTTGGTCAGAGGTGGGGAATCGTCTCCCATGCAGCCAGTAGCACCCCCACAAGGAGCGTCCTCATTGCAAAGCTGGGGAACCGTGCCGAGGCGTCTGTGAGTAAACGTGAGCTGAGCCCCAGGTCAGCTGCTGCTGAACTGTTCCCACCCATCCCAGGTAAAACACCTGAATGTGTGCAAGGAGTCAAAAGCCTAGAGGAAGGGCCGTGGAGCCACACCAGCGACAGCATGCCAGCCAACTTGGTGCCGGCAGGCCAGCCAGGATGGTCCTGGTCCCGGGCTCTCTTCTGGAAGCTTTCCATTTTCCTGCCTTAGATACCCCTCGTGTCCCAGCCCCCACTGCTTTTTTCCTTCCTCACCTCTGCCCGGGGATAAATTCCAGCGACAGGTATGTGTGACACATCCTCTTCTTTAGCAGGTGGCAACTTGGCAACTCCTGCAGAAAGTCCAGCAGAGCCCCACTCACACCGGGCCACCCACAAGCCATGGCCCCTCACTCCCTACCACCAGCCCAGCCCCGAAACTGCTGACGGGGCAGAGAATATGGCGTCAGGCACAGCTGCAGGGGCTCTTGCTGCCTGGAACGGTGCTTATATTGACGTCAACCCAGGCACACCTGGGGAGGGCTGGCTGGCGGTCAGGCTGCCCAGGTCAGCCAATCCTCACCTCTCAGGGGCTCACACTTGCAGAAAATGGACCTTGCTGAACCAGCCAGGTCCAGAAAACAGGTGTGGGCTCCTGAGAGTCAGGATAGACAAGGGGCTGCAGCTGTGGCTTGTTTTCTAATCATTTTATCCGGCCCATGAGTGGGAGACAACTTCAAGAAGACCCTCTCCTAATGATAGTAACCCAGGAGTCAGGGAGTGGAGGGGTGGTGGGTGGAGACAGAGGCCTGGTGCCCCGGCTGCAGTGGAAGTCTCTGGAACAGCAGGCGGAGGGAGGCCACACAGAGTGATGCCCAGGGTCACAGACCTGTAGGTGCTGCTGTTTGTCAAGTCCTGCTATTAGGTGCTCTGTGTCAGCTCTGAGTGACAGATGAGCTGGGGGTGCTCTGCAATGAGGGATTTGTGCATGGTTCCTGTGAGCCCAGCCCTGCCAGGGTACCTGTCCAGGGGAGCCCTGTATCCTGGGAGGGGTCTGACCACGAGAGCCCCGTGGGCTGCTGGTGACCTGCCCAGGTGAGCTCCATATCCTGGGAGGGGCCTGACCATGAGAGCCCCATGGGCTGCGGGGTGGTGGGGGCGACCTCCCAGGTGAGCTCCATGTCCTGGGATTGGCCTGACCAGGAGAGCCCCGTGGACTGCTAGGGACCTGGTAAAGGATGTCAGGACACTCAGTGAAGCCACCGAGGATATACATCCAGAAGTTCCTAATTCCTACACACTGCTGGTCGTTCTACCATCCACCAGGACATGGTATTCTGTATTAGACTTCAATGATGCCTTCTTCTGTATTCCATTAGTCCCAGAGTCACAAGAAATTTTGGCTTGTGAGTGGCACGACTGAACACACAACGAAAACAATACTGCTGGGCCGTCCTGCCTCAAGGGTTCAAAAATTCCCCCACCATCTTTGGGGAAACATTAGCTAAACACCTAAAAGTTCTACCTCTGGAAAAGGGAACCCTCCTTTAATATGCAGACGACATTCTGATCGCCAGCCCTACTAAAGAGGCCTCTGAACTACCTAGCCAATAAAGGATAGAAGTTGTCCAAGAAAAAGACTCAAATATCACAGAATAAGGTGACCTGCCTGGGCTTCATTCTCACAGCAGGTCAGAGAATCCCATCACAGGAAAGGAAGAAGCCATTTGCAGCCTTACCCCTTCTAAAACTAGAAGACAGCTCAGAGGTTCCTGGGGAGGCCGGGGTTTGCTGCATCTGGATCCCTAACTACAGTCTAATAGCTGGGCCTCTATATGAAACACTGAAAGGAAAAGATGATGATACTTTCGAATAGAATCCAGAATCGGACTTTCAATAATGGAAAGACCAGTCAATTCAGACCCTTGCCCTGGAACTCCCTAATTTAGCTAAACCCTTTGATCTTTACATCCCTGTAGAAGGTGAATCGCCCTTGGAGTATTAGTGCAAAAACTGGGACCACTTG
>NW_020838549.1:0-12871 GCF_003676395.1 Aethalodelphis obliquidens
ATGGGAAAAGCCCGGGCCTCCCCAGGCAGGCCGGGACGGCGGCGCCCTGCGGCCTGATGGGAAAAGCCCGCCAGCTGCTCGTTTCAGCTCCCGTTTGGCAGGAACAGCTCTGTGTGTTTACAGAAAGAGTAAACCTGCCTCTTCGAAACGAAAACTCGTAAGAAACGTCAAATAAAAGGCTCACTCTACAGACCTCGTTACCGTAAGGATTAGAAAGTTTAAAACTTGCATAGCTAACAAATTCAGAAATTAAAAATGTTCTGCAAGGTGGCATCAGGCAGGTGAACGACCCCCGCCGAGCCCGGGGTCAGGGGGCGAGGCCGTGGAGGTGGCCCGCATGTCCATTGCACCTCGTGAATCATCTCGGTGAGAAGGGGCTCCGGGTCGGGCCGCATGCCGAGGTCCTCCAGCTCAAACCGGACAGCCATACGCGTCAGCTCGATCTCTTCATCTGCAGAGAACCATAGACGAGGCTCAGCCGGAGGCCGCCCCGAGCCTGGGTCGCCGAGCGGGGCCCAGTGTCGTTCATCGGCAGGCACGGGCAGAGCCTCCTCTGCCTTCCTCTGCGGCAGAGCTGGGGGGCACTTGTACGAGCGACGAGGAGAGTGCCCTGCAGGCCGGGACGAACTGTATGAACTGGGCCTCCTCCCCTCTGCCCGGAAGCAGCCACCTGGCCCCGCTCCGAGCCGTGGCTTCCTCCCCGTACGAGGCACTGAGGTCCAGACACAGAGGCACAGACCAATGGCGGGGGTGTGTTTTATCAGGTAACTGGAACCTGGGAACCCCAAGGCCAGGCTGCTGTGAAACAGCGCAGTGTCAGCTCCCAGAAGGGAGCCTGAAGTCCTGCCGTTCGCAAGGCTGAGGACGGGAATGGGGACAGAGACACAGAAACTTCTGGTAGCACGTCAGTCAGGGTGTTTAAACACCATCTGAGATGCTTTTCTGAAATGAAAGAACCATTTCGCTACAAACGTCAAAGGGCACAGAGAGGAAGTGTCGAAGTATTCAGTATCAAGGACCTTTCTAATCGTGAGCGTTGTTTCCAGTGACCCCCTGCTGACTGTCACTGGTGGGCGGGCCCAAGGCTCCATGACACAGCGCCCCTCCCCGGGGGCAGTGAGTCAACACACCTCCCAGCACTGCCCCCCACCCCAGGACCCCTCAAGCAGGCCGAACGCACACCTGTTAGCCTGGGGTGCAGGACCACGTCTGCCAGCAAGCCAACTACCGTGTCCAGGCCTTTGGAATCAGCAGACACAGCATACATGGTGGTGTCTCTGGAAAAACCAACAAGACCAACACTGGGGGCGCTAAGGTCACGACAGGTGTATGCTGGGGCGGCAGGGGAGGCGGCTACATCTTTCTGCGTCGAGGGTCAGCACACACCTGGGGCTATTTCCCCTTTCCCATCTTACAGTGTAAACTCTTAGCAGGCAGGAACCACAGCTGTGCACAGGCTAATTGCTGGAGTGGAAGACACTGTCCAGCCCAACTGGAGAGGCAGCTGAGCGGTTTTCACCAGCACAAGCCCCCTCTGAGGCTACTCGTATCATCCTGCGCTGACTGTCCGCTAGGCGAACTGTCCACACGGGCGCATGCCTGGCCTTAGACGGCTGGGGGACAGAAACTGATTGTAACAGTAGCTCATAGCACGTGGCACTGTGATCAGACAGGCGCACTGAGGCAGGGGGGCGCAAACGTGACAACCACAGAGCCACGAGGGCGGCACAGTCAGGCCAGAGACCACGCAGAGCGGGCCCAGCTGCCACGGGGAGAGGAGCGAGCCCTGGAGGGGAGACGTGGCCATCAGGGCCTCTGCAGGGAAGGGGCCATTCTTAGTGGGGAAGTGCTGTAGGACCACGTGGGAGAGCGGCAGGAACGAAAGTCTGAGCTGAGAATTAGCTGGCTGCACTGGGGCAGAACACAGGCCTGCCTGACCAGAGAAAGGGGCTCCCTGGGGAGACGGAGGATGAGATTTTTCACAAGAACACAGCCAACCAGTCTGGCTTTCATTCACGGGCAGCCGGGAGCCACAAGTTTCTGAACAGACCTTTTTTTGAATATGTGAACGTGCTGCCTCCATGTCAACTCTAATTCTTGGCATTTAACCTATGTTTTCTCTCTAATTTTTTTAACATTCAGATCGAAATAACCAACCACTTAAAAAAAGTATGATCTAGGACTTCCCTGGTGGTCCAGTGGTTAGGACTCTGTGCTTCCACTGCAGGGGCCCAGGTTCGATCCCTGGTCGGGGAACTAAGATCCCGCATGCCACCCGGCGTGGACCAAAAAAAAAAAAAAAAGTGTGATCTCTGTCTGCTCATCTCACATTGCCCTGAGCAGAGCTTTCCAAAACATGCCCCACAGTGGGCAAACAGACACCACCTGCCTTTGTCCACAGCACCCCCACCCCATCTGTGCCCCAGCTGCCTAGTGAACCTTCCCCACCCCAAACCGACCACTGCCTCTTCCAGGCTGAGCCTCTGCACCTGCTCTCCCCTCAGTCTGAGCCACGGCCGTCCGTTATTCCACCTGGCAGGCGCCTTCAAGCAGCAGCCCTGACGCTGAGTTGCCTACCGTTCCCTTCCTGACCTCCCCCACGGTCCCACCACCCTCGGCCCCTGGCTCCTGCGTCTACCACCCGTGGTGCAGCCCTTTGCCCCATCTGTGAGCATCCTGGGGACAGGCCTGCTCTGCATCCCCAGTGCCCAGCCAGCAGCCTGGCTCGAATGGCAGGGGAGGCTTGGCCCTCGGAGTGCATGCCTCTGTGTAAGTGTTGCCACGCACCCAACCCTCCACCCGAGTCTCTGCCTGGACCAGGGCTCACTTCTCACCATTCACCTCCATGGCCTCGCCAATGGGAGGGGCTCAGGGGGACTCTGACCAAGGATGAGGACAGTCCACATGATAAAAGATGAGTCTGTACGTGAAAGCTGGCGTACCTTGATGTCTGGCAGTCACAAATACCCCCGTGCTTCTCCAAGGTAAGCAAAATTTCATCTTTGCTGTCAAATCGATCAGTAGACTAGGAAAAATGAATAAGAAAATCTACGTAAGCCACGCAGAACAACCTCCAAGATACAGTTTTTAAGAAAAAAATTTACTTTTGCTTTCAGAACACTTAACTTAGAAGCCTTAATTAGTATCGACTTGGCAACTTAAGCATTTATTAAAATATCCACTTTAGAAAAGCAAACCTTGACAGATTCTTCCCAAGTATAGCCTCAAATATCACAAGTTGGACACTGACCGAAAATGCCAACTTTTCCAAAAAGTGAGCAATTCCACTGAGATATTTTGCTTCATATCTTGATCCAGAGTTAATAAGAACTGGCAATAAAAATAAAGTTGACAGGTTAAGTCAGATATTCAAAAGAGAAAATTTAATCAAGACAAACCTTTCAAAATTGTGAATATGACCGAAACAGCCAGATTTAAACACATGAGGACGACAAGTACGTACGTTACCTCGATTCCGAAGGTTTTCACAGCTACATACGTACGTCAGTATTTATAGAATTACGTACTTTATATCTGTGGTAGAAAACTTTTAGGACGACAGAAAGGCAGAAAGAAGGAAACAAAACCCACCACCAGGAGAGCCACCGTTCATACTCTGCTTACTAAATTTTCAGATTCTACGCCATGCTTTTTCACTCAGGACACAATTCATGAACGATGCCCTAAGTACAACTAACAGTCAACTGAAGTGTGTGCATGTTACAACAAACGGGGCCGCCCGCGACGCTACCGACAGCACTTACTTCCTACTGTACAAAACTGCCCAAACTTATTTTGGGACGCCACACGAAGCCCATTCTCCAGTGTGGTGACTCTGGTTTCAAACTTCTCTTGTCCATCAACTGTGGCAAAAACAGGCTTGGGTACTCCAGGCAAGGGGGAAGAGAGGGGGACGCTGGGATAGGCACCGCCACTACTGAACTGCCTGTACGCAGGGGCTCCAAACCTGAAACACAGAAATCGGCCCAGGTATAATACAACTGAGATGGTGGGACCTGTGGTGACCACCTAGGTGCAGTTACTTGTGTTCTGTGTGCATTTAAAAAATCAGCATCTCCTTATCTAGAGGACTGACTTCTACACGTCTCCAGAGACAACACAGAGGAGTGACCGAGAACACCACTGAGGTGTTCCCAGGGACATGCGGCAAGTTGGTTCAGGCCTTGAGGCCTCAAATGCCGCCTCCATGAAAAGAGGGTTAAGTGGGTTAAGTCTGTTTCTACACACTGAGCACTTGGCCAAGCCCTGCCTTCAACAGCCCCCTGGCGCCTAAGCAGAAGCCACATCTCTTCACGGGGTCCCGAAGGCCTCTAACTCCCCCTCCAAACTCATCTGCTAGCCCCCGCCCCCGCCCCAGGCCCGGGTCCCACTGGCCAGTTGGTCCGTTCCCTGGACACACTGGGCTCATCATCCCCTCGCTGCTGTTCTCACGGTTCCCGGCCTGACCCGCCTTCCCCTGCACTGTTCACAGGGCTGACCCTTCTCTCAGTCCCCGTCCCTTGTCTCAGATGTCACCTCCTCGTAAGCTGCTCCTCCTCGTTCCACCTGAAGTTAGTCTCTCCTGTTTCTTACCGCCGAAGGCAGCTTACTCCCTTTAAAGCTGACACTTTGGGCATGAGACTGCCTGGACCCAGTGCCTGGTTTCTGTCCCCATCGCACCCAGGATCTCACAGCGAGGGATCAACACCCATCTGTCGCCCGAATGAAAGCGCCAGTGCGGGAAAAGGCCAGACATCCAGAGGAGAGGGGACAGAGCACAGCAGTCAAGGACATGGCTCTGGCGACCACAGAACCCAGGCTTGCCGGCTCGGCCTCACAAGGGGGCACGCGGCCGGAAGGGGCCGGGGCGGAGATGACACGTGACTTCGGACGAGCACCCCCCGACCGCCCGGGAGGAGAGGGCGGGAGAGAGGCGGATGGGGCTCGGGACCGGAGCCCGGGGCGCCATGGGGGTAAGTGCCCCCGTCGCCTCGGGGACCGGACGGGGGTCCCGCACTCCCAGCCCGCTTGCCGGGCGCCGCCCCTCGGCGTGGGGGAGCCAAAGGCGGAGCGTCCAGAAGGGCGCGGGCCGCCCCAGCCCCCGGCCGATCCCCGGCCGGCCCTCGGCTCACCTCAGCCGCGAGCGGCCCCAGGAGCCCGAGCCTCGCAACAGCCGCGTCGCCGCCAGCACCATAGCCGCCATCTTGAGTCACCGCCCACCGACTCTGTCGTCACTTCCTGTTCCGCCTCCGGCCCCCCGCCCCCCCGGCGCCGGCCCGAGGCGTTCGGGCTTGCGTTTCCGGTACGCGGAGCAGAAGCAGCGGCCGGAGGCTCGGAGCAGCGGCCGAGGGGCGGGCGACTGGGGCGGTCGACTTGGGCCGCGGCCTGGGCGGAGTCGGAGCCATGGAGCCGCCGCTGCCGGGCTAGGGAGGGCTGGCGCCGCGGGGCCCGCGGCGATGGCGGGCTACGCGCGTCGCCCCGGCGTCACCCCGCTGTCCCGGGCCCGGAGCCTCGTCATTCCGGACGGTGAGCGGGCGTGGGGCGGGCGGGGGTCCGCGGCCCGGCGTCCGCGCTGAGGCCCAGGTGAGGCGGGCGCGCGGTGAAGTCGCTCTTGTTGTTATTACAGCTCCCGCGTTCTATGAGCGCCGGTCTTGTCTCCCCCAGCTAGACTGTGAGCGCCCCCAAGCCAGGGACCTGGAGTCCCACTTCTTCGGCATTCGGCCGACGTTTATGTGCTATGTGCCCAGTCCGGTGCTAGCTTCCGTGGGAGACACAGGTGAGAGACGAGCCTCAGGGACTCCCGGTGCCGGCACTACCTGTAGGTCCCGCGCGATAGCGCAACTCACCCCCGGCCCAACGGTGACCACTAGCCCCACCGTGCGCCGGGCGCTGGGAGTAGGAGACGTAAGTGCATAGGAGTCCCGTCCCCTGGAGCTCACAGTCTCCTCTTGGAGAACCCCCTGCCCCCCCTAGCCAGACAGTTCCAGTACACCGTGGCAAATGCCGGCATAGAGGTAGGCCCAGTGGCAACACAGGAAACCACCTTGCTTTCTCAGGTGGGAGGATGAGGGAACCTTCATCCAGTAGGCCAGGCTGGGAAACCAGGTGTAGCCATCCTCTGGTCGCTGCAGCTGGGCAGAGGCCATCTTTAGTTCATCCTAATTCTCCCCAAGCGGCTACACTGCCTGCCTGGGGTCCAGGGTGTTCAGGGAGCGTTTAGGTGGTTCTGTCAGGGTCTGAGAGCCCATGACAACCCACGAGGGCATTCAGGAGGCACCATAAGACGGAGGACGTGCGCCTGCCCCGCGGGGCATCAGACCTACGGGAGCTTTTTCAGAATCACAGCTGCCAGGGCCCACGGATGTCAGACCATCTCCAGGGGCAGGAGCCCGGGGGCTTGTGCTTTGAAAGTTGCCCAGGCCGTAAGAGCCACTGCAGTAGAGACCGCATGTCAAAACAAGTTGTGGTCATAAAGGCTTCCCATGATCACGGTGGGGTGATGATGTCTCTGCAGATTTGGGCTATGGAAAGGGGAAAGGCACTATGCACGGTCCATCAGGAGCCCAGAACACACACTTTGGAGGTACAGTAGTTCAGTAACCCTTTCTTTTTCTCTCCGTCCATGCCTCTATGTGGCAGGCACGTGCCCAGCAGCAGGGCTGGCAGTCTGACAGCATATAACCCGAAAGAGCAGGTGGGGGTGGAGCCCCACAGTCGATCTTGACCAGCGGGTGGAGGGAAAGTGGGCACAGGGGCAGGAGAACCTGGGCATGAGGGATGGCAGGGGGTGGGAAGTCACACCTGAGGGGTCTGAGGAGACAGTGGGGCCAGGGTTACAGGAGCCAACTTCATACAGGGTTGACACCTGGGCTTGGATCACTGGTGGGCCAAAAGGGCCGCAGGGTGGCTGGTTGGGTACCGGCAGAGTGGGAAAGAGAAGGGAGAGCTGGAGAGTGAGTGGGGAAAAGGCTGGAGGTGGAGCAGTGGTTCCTGACGTGGCTGCACGTCCGCTCTGCCAGCCTCCAGCGTAGGCTGCAGCCCAAGCCCTTTGCATGGGAGTGGAGGCGCGTGGCAGCCTTAGATGTCCCCAGGTGGACCCCGTGGGCAGCAAGGTGCGGGGACCGAGGAGCTGGGACGAGAAGGAGAATTTAGAATGCCCGAGTTGGTCTGTTTTATCAGCCAGCTTTCTCGTTTCCCAGTGTCGCTGAGGTCTGGTGGAAGGACGAGGGCAGTGTTCCCCATCTTAGGTGGGGTCGTGTTCAGGAAAGAGCAACGAATAGGGACGTTCCCTTTAAGGACCTTCAGAAGACGTTTCACGTTTGTGACGTCTGTTATCATCTCAGGTGAGAAACTTGGAGATCTTGAAGAGGCAAATCCATTCTCCTTTAAAGAGTTTCTGAAAAGCAAGAACCTTGGCCTGTCGAAAGAGGATACTGACAGCAGAATTTATTCAAAGGTAAACCTAAGGCGTTGTTTGCAGCGACCTTAGACAGAAAACCCTTCCGGAGGCCGTCTCTCTTCTGATGTGCAGTGTTGCTTCCCAGGAGGCTGGCCGAGGGCTGTGGGGCAAAGCGGGGCAGCTGCTGCTCCCGGTGGAGAAGCCGTGTGACACTCAGAGCCGTTTGGGTCCTTCCTGCCCCCCACATTCTCGGCAGCCAAGATGGGCCCTTCTTCTTGTTCCAACCTCAGACGTCTAGGAAGAAGGGCCTGCGACGGCTCCGGAGCCTGAGCGTCGCCTCCCTGTCTTCTTCAGGAAGCCACGAGGCACTCGCTGGGACTCGGCCGCAGCTCCCCCACCTCCCAGGCCATGGGGTATGGCCTGGAGCATCAGCAGCCGTTTTTCGAAGACCCGACGGGGGCTGGCGACCTCCTGGACGAGGACGAAGGGTGGGACGGGGCCTACCTGCCGTCTGCCGTGGAGCAGACCCACTCCTCCAGGGTTGCTGCCAGCACGTCGCCCTGCAGCACCTATGTCTCCTTTTTCTCCAACCCGTCGGAGCTGGTGGGGCCTGAGTCTCTGCCTCCGTGCATGCTGAGCGACTCCGACTCCCGCGTCTCACCAGCCGGGAGCCCCAGCACCGACTTCACAGTCCACGGAGAGTCTCTGGGGGACAGGCACCTTCGGACGCTGCAGATAAGTTACGAAGCAGTAAGTGAGGGGGCTGTGCGTCGGCACCCTGGTCGCGGCTCGTGTCTAAGCAGCATTCTTGGAGGAAACCTGGAGCCCCCGGTGTCCCTGATGGCCGGGGGTGGGCTCTAAGGACAAGACAGCCTGTGGTCTGTCTGACCGGCAAGAGCGTAACCGCCAAAGTCCTGCGGAGGGCTGTGAGGGGGCGTGAACTGGAGCAGAGGGAGATCCTCAACGCGCTGCCCTCAGAAAAGGGTCCACCCCAGCTGGTGGCTCGGGGACAGCTTGCCCGGTGTCCTGAGGGCATTTGAAAAATTATAGTCACCCAAGAGTTATAAGATCTCAGTAGGACTGGAGTCTGTGACTGTGGTGCCTTTAGAAAGCAGAAAACCTTGTTCTTGGTTTTTCTCTGTATGTGGACCGTAGAGTGGCTCTTGCAATGTTTTTGTTTATCAAGAAGTTGCGGAGCCGAGTAACAGAAGTACACATCCCTTTGCAGTGAGACACCAAGCTTCTAATGAGGATTTTCTTTTTCTGCAGCTGAAAGATGAAAATTCTAAGCTAAGAAGAAAGCTGACCGAGGTTCAGAGCTTCTCTGAAACTCAAACAGAAATGTACGTAAGTTTTGAGTTAGGCTTGCAATTCAAATTATCTTCTGACCCTCAAAGAAACCCATGCGAAAACGATAATGAAGTATCAGAGTTGGACTGTGCCTGGGTTTATTGTTTGTTTTTTTGTTTTGTTTTTTAAAATTAGTTCGTTTATTTAACTTATTTCTTTTTGGCCGCGTTGGGTCTTCGTTGCTGCGCGCGGGCTTTCTCTAGTTGCGGCGAGCGGGGCTACTCTTCGTTGCGGTGCGCGGGCTCTAGGCATGCAGGCTTCAGTAGTTGCGTGAGAGTGGGTTTATTGCATTAAATCCTCAGCATCAGATACGTTTCTTATGTTTTGTGTAAAAGTGTGTTTGAAACAGAGCAAAATCAACCCCACTTGACAATGGAGCAGCAGAGCTGTGAGACGGCCCCAGGGCGCCCCTGACCGCCAGCCAACTGGCATCCAGCTCTGAGGTGGTCGCCTCACAGCTGTTCCTCCCAAGGTGCATTCTGAAACCTTGTGGTTTTTATTTGATCAAATCCAATTAAAACTGTTTATAGCCTGACATTCTTAGAATTAGTCAAGGGAGTTACTAGTCACCTGGGCTTTTTCCTTAACAAGGGTGAGGACGCTCGAGCGGAAGTTAGAAGCAAAAATGATCAAGGAGGAGAGTGACTACCATGACCTGGAGTCGGTGGTGCAGCAGGTGGAGCAGAATCTGGAGCGCATGACCGTGAGCAGACAGGCGCCTGGCTCGCAGTGGGGCGTGGGCGGGGCCAGCCTGGCTGGACACTGTCGGTGTCTGCTGTGTCACTCCCCACAGGGCACTGAGTCCTGCCCCGGGGGCACATGGGTCTGGGTGGGCCCAGGCAGGCCGGCAGTGAGCAGGGCCCCTCACAGTGGGCTGCCCAGCTGGGGCCGCCAGGTGAGGGAGAGGGACGGGGAGGGAGGGGGACGGGGAGGGGGAGGGGCAGGGAGGGAGGGGATGCGCCCTGCGTCCATTTTACCGTGTCAGTGATGCCTCTTATTTTTTTTCTCTTTTTGTGGGGGGAATAACAGAAACGGGCAGTAAAGGCCGAAAATCACGTCCTAAAACTGAAACAGGAAATCAGCTTGCTCCAGGTAACTAGAGAGAGGGGCTTAAACGGTTCACATATTCGTGAATTCCAAAAAGGGCACCAAAGAGTCTCTGCTGGGGTTTCCTCCCCTCGCCCTCCCGCTCCCCCGCAGTTGAAGCACCCAGATCAGGACAGCCTGAGCTTTCGTCCCGGGCCTCCTGGTTGTGCCCAACAGGAGTGTCAAGGGCATCACTATAGAGCGGGGGGTGGCACGTGCACACCAGACGACAGGCGAGGTACCAGGGACGGCATTAGGCCCGTGTCCTTTAGGAGGCCTGCTACCCCCCAGTTAGGAAAGGGCATCATCCCCTTGTCGCCTCTACCTAGGGTGCCTTGTCTGGTTTCAGTCAGATGGCCTTTTAGCTGCTCTCCTGTTTAGCCAGGAAAAAGCCCTAACGCTGCCACGCCCGTCCCCTCCCCCCCACCCCGGGCCCAGGCGCAGGTCTCTAACTTCAAGCAGGAGAACGAAGCCCTGCGGTCAGGCCAGGGTGCCAGCCTGGCAGTGGTGAAGCAGAACACCGACGTGGCCCTGCAGAACCTCCGCGTCGTCATGAACAACGCGCGCGCCTCCGTCAAGTGAGTGCAGGGCCTGGAGGGGTGCTTAGCCGATGTTTCCAGCAGCAGCCTTGGGGGGTGGGGCTCAGTGATCCTGTTCACTCCGCACTCATACGACACATCCTTGGCGAGCAGGCCCTCCACGGTCTGCGGGGGGATAACCGTTCTCACCTGGGAGGCTTGAGGGTTAACGTCAGCCAGACCTGAATCTCCTACAAGACACCAAGGTTTTGAGTGAAAAAGAATAATACTTTCCCTCTTATAAAAACACATACACTTGAAGAAGGCCCAAGACGTGCAGGGCACAGTGAGGCTCCTGGGAGGGGTCGGTTGCCGTCGTCGTGATCTCTCTCCCGCGGGGCTGAGCTCAGCAGCAGCGGTGTCCAGTCAGAGCCGCTGGTAGGGAAGCCCATCGGGTGTCCAGACACAGCCGTGGGTAGAGAAGCCCGTCTCGTTTAAGTCCTGTACAAAGAGTCTTTTGAGACTGAATCTAAGATTTAAAAACTCTGCACTTTTCACTCTGGAACTTCTCTGCTTTAACGCTTCTGGTTTTTTTGGGGGGGGGGGGGGCGGGGGGCTGCGTTGTGTGGCTTGCGGGATCTTAGTTCCCCAACCAGGGAACCAACCTGTGCCCCCTGCAGTGGAGGCGGGGAGCCCAAACCACTGGACTGCCAGGGAGGTCCCAAAGCTTCTGTTATTGCCCTGGAGCAGTTGTAGAAATCATCTGTAACATCTGTGCTTTTATTTCAGGCAGCTGGTTTCTGGAGCTGAAACATTGAATCTTGTTGCTGAAATCCTTAAATCTATAGACAGAATTTCTGAAATTAAAGATCAGGGGGAGGAGTCTTGAGACCCACAGAGGTGCTTCCAGCTCACAGCTCTGTTTACATCCTGAAACCATTACCCGATGGATTCCAACATGCCACCATGTCTCTGAATGTGCAGTCTTCACACACAGTAAAGATACCTATCACAAGATACTAATTTCACGGCCTGGAACAGTATCATGAGCCGCACACAGGGAGGAGCAGCCCCTGGATGCGAGAGCCGCACCTGTGCTCTGTGTAGCCCTCCTTGGTGAGCTACGGGCGCTGATCATCTGCTGGAAGACATTTCTATAAAAGCCGGTGCTTTTTTTTAGAGTTACTAAACAAAAACAGCAATTCTGTGATCAGTGTTTTCCATTGTCATTCTAGAATATGAACTGTAAGATAAGTTCAGTTGATCGTCTTTGCTTTCGTAAGTAGAGAAAAACACTAAATGAGTCACAACGTAAGCGCTCGCCTCAAACAGGGACCTGTGCCTTACTGGCGGTGCTTTGCACCCCCTCTGGCTCACAGCCCACTCCTTCAGCTTCGGGGTGGGGGTGGGGGCTCCTGTGGTTGGTGACCTGAGCGTGGATGCCCCACGAGGTGGTTGCCGTTATCTTCCCGCAGGGATCAAGGTCAGCACGGGCATTCCACGGTGGGGCACCACCTAAGTGCACTGGAAAACTGGTTTTGGCTAGAGGGTTTTGCTACGCATTCCAAGCGGCATCTTGTAGGATGACATGTAGGATTCAGGGACTTGGAGCCGAGGCAGAGCCTTCCCAGGTCAGGGCGATGTCTCCCCGGGTGCCTTTCCAATCCCTTCCTGTTGGAGGGGAGGCGTAACATGCACTAGATGCCTTTTTGGCTGTTTTCCTACGGATGTTATTTTTTTAACTAAACGTCCTTTTTGCATCCTGTTCAAATTGACAGTTTTCTTATTTAATAAATTCTAAAATTCATATGTAGTGTCCTTTTTTTTCCTAATTCAGCCCGTTCTTTATGCTTGAGAATCACGCTGCTGACCGTGGCCTAATGGGTGGTTTGTGCTGATAAATGAAAAAGCCCAGGGGGTTAGGGTGGACCCACACCGGCTGCTAGGCTCGGCTGCAGGAACAGCGCGCTGCGGACACGCGCGGCACAGCTGCGTGTCTTGGGTGGGACAGGTTGGAGTCTAGCATGGGAGCATTTGAGGTCCCCTGGTTGGACTTACAAGACGTTTGAACTGCTAGGCCCTGTGATCTCAGCTACAGGTAAGAGCCTCCCAGCAGTCCCCACTGACCCCGCCCTTCATCTCACCCCCACCCACTACCTTGTGCTCCTGCCAGTTGGTGAAAGTGGGTTCCGGAATCAGTTTTCAGAGCAGACTTCAGACAGGGTGGTCTCGTAGGAGAGTGTTAGAGTGAGCCTCTCTTCTGGGTGCGCTCGCAACAGCGCTGGGGCTGCTGGGGGGGCGGTGCCTGGGCCACAGCCCTAGGTAGAGGGCACAGCATTTATTTTACAGGGACCAGATCACCGGGCTGGAGGGCTGGGGTGGGCACAGAGGGTCTGGGTGCAGCAAGGAGAGGGGTGGACACGCAGGCTTCTGTTACACTGTTCTCTGTGCCTTTCAAGTGTTCAACAGTAAAAAAAAAAAACTTCAGAGAACAATTCACGATGACTTCGTTGAACAT
>NW_020838550.1:0-12869 GCF_003676395.1 Aethalodelphis obliquidens
ATGGGAAAAGCCCGGGCCTCCCCAGGCAGGCCGGGACGGCGGCGCCCTGCGGCCTGATGGGAAAAGCCCGCCAGCTGCTCGTTTCAGCTCCCGTTTGGCAGGAACAGCTCTGTGTGTTTACAGAAAGAGTAAACCTGCCTCTTCGAAACGAAAACTCGTAAGAAACGTCAAATAAAAGGCTCACTCTACAGACCTCGTTACCGTAAGGATTAGAAAGTTTAAAACTTGCATAGCTAACAAATT
This sequence comes from Aethalodelphis obliquidens, assembly GCF_003676395.1. Classification (NCBI taxonomy): domain Eukaryota; kingdom Metazoa; phylum Chordata; class Mammalia; order Artiodactyla; family Delphinidae; genus Aethalodelphis; species Aethalodelphis obliquidens. The sequence continues at coordinate 244 of NW_020838550.1, forward strand.
CAGAAATTAAAAATGTTCTGCAAGGTGGCATCAGGCAGGTGAACGACCCCCGCCGAGCCCGGGGTCAGGGGGCGAGGCCGTGGAGGTGGCCCGCATGTCCATTGCACCTCGTGAATCATCTCGGTGAGAAGGGGCTCCGGGTCGGGCCGCATGCCGAGGTCCTCCAGCTCAAACCGGACAGCCATACGCGTCAGCTCGATCTCTTCATCTGCAGAGAACCATAGACGAGGCTCAGCCGGAGGCCGCCCCGAGCCTGGGTCGCCGAGCGGGGCCCAGTGTCGTTCATCGGCAGGCACGGGCAGAGCCTCCTCTGCCTTCCTCTGCGGCAGAGCTGGGGGGCACTTGTACGAGCGACGAGGAGAGTGCCCTGCAGGCCGGGACGAACTGTATGAACTGGGCCTCCTCCCCTCTGCCCGGAAGCAGCCACCTGGCCCCGCTCCGAGCCGTGGCTTCCTCCCCGTACGAGGCACTGAGGTCCAGACACAGAGGCACAGACCAATGGCGGGGGTGTGTTTTATCAGGTAACTGGAACCTGGGAACCCCAAGGCCAGGCTGCTGTGAAACAGCGCAGTGTCAGCTCCCAGAAGGGAGCCTGAAGTCCTGCCGTTCGCAAGGCTGAGGACGGGAATGGGGACAGAGACACAGAAACTTCTGGTAGCACGTCAGTCAGGGTGTTTAAACACCATCTGAGATGCTTTTCTGAAATGAAAGAACCATTTCGCTACAAACGTCAAAGGGCACAGAGAGGAAGTGTCGAAGTATTCAGTATCAAGGACCTTTCTAATCGTGAGCGTTGTTTCCAGTGACCCCCTGCTGACTGTCACTGGTGGGCGGGCCCAAGGCTCCATGACACAGCGCCCCTCCCCGGGGGCAGTGAGTCAACACACCTCCCAGCACTGCCCCCCACCCCAGGACCCCTCAAGCAGGCCGAACGCACACCTGTTAGCCTGGGGTGCAGGACCACGTCTGCCAGCAAGCCAACTACCGTGTCCAGGCCTTTGGAATCAGCAGACACAGCATACATGGTGGTGTCTCTGGAAAAACCAACAAGACCAACACTGGGGGCGCTAAGGTCACGACAGGTGTATGCTGGGGCGGCAGGGGAGGCGGCTACATCTTTCTGCGTCGAGGGTCAGCACACACCTGGGGCTATTTCCCCTTTCCCATCTTACAGTGTAAACTCTTAGCAGGCAGGAACCACAGCTGTGCACAGGCTAATTGCTGGAGTGGAAGACACTGTCCAGCCCAACTGGAGAGGCAGCTGAGCGGTTTTCACCAGCACAAGCCCCCTCTGAGGCTACTCGTATCATCCTGCGCTGACTGTCCGCTAGGCGAACTGTCCACACGGGCGCATGCCTGGCCTTAGACGGCTGGGGGACAGAAACTGATTGTAACAGTAGCTCATAGCACGTGGCACTGTGATCAGACAGGCGCACTGAGGCAGGGGGGCGCAAACGTGACAACCACAGAGCCACGAGGGCGGCACAGTCAGGCCAGAGACCACGCAGAGCGGGCCCAGCTGCCACGGGGAGAGGAGCGAGCCCTGGAGGGGAGACGTGGCCATCAGGGCCTCTGCAGGGAAGGGGCCATTCTTAGTGGGGAAGTGCTGTAGGACCACGTGGGAGAGCGGCAGGAACGAAAGTCTGAGCTGAGAATTAGCTGGCTGCACTGGGGCAGAACACAGGCCTGCCTGACCAGAGAAAGGGGCTCCCTGGGGAGACGGAGGATGAGATTTTTCACAAGAACACAGCCAACCAGTCTGGCTTTCATTCACGGGCAGCCGGGAGCCACAAGTTTCTGAACAGACCTTTTTTTGAATATGTGAACGTGCTGCCTCCATGTCAACTCTAATTCTTGGCATTTAACCTATGTTTTCTCTCTAATTTTTTTAACATTCAGATCGAAATAACCAACCACTTAAAAAAAGTATGATCTAGGACTTCCCTGGTGGTCCAGTGGTTAGGACTCTGTGCTTCCACTGCAGGGGCCCAGGTTCGATCCCTGGTCGGGGAACTAAGATCCCGCATGCCACCCGGCGTGGACCAAAAAAAAAAAAAAAGTGTGATCTCTGTCTGCTCATCTCACATTGCCCTGAGCAGAGCTTTCCAAAACATGCCCCACAGTGGGCAAACAGACACCACCTGCCTTTGTCCACAGCACCCCCACCCCATCTGTGCCCCAGCTGCCTAGTGAACCTTCCCCACCCCAAACCGACCACTGCCTCTTCCAGGCTGAGCCTCTGCACCTGCTCTCCCCTCAGTCTGAGCCACGGCCGTCCGTTATTCCACCTGGCAGGCGCCTTCAAGCAGCAGCCCTGACGCTGAGTTGCCTACCGTTCCCTTCCTGACCTCCCCCACGGTCCCACCACCCTCGGCCCCTGGCTCCTGCGTCTACCACCCGTGGTGCAGCCCTTTGCCCCATCTGTGAGCATCCTGGGGACAGGCCTGCTCTGCATCCCCAGTGCCCAGCCAGCAGCCTGGCTCGAATGGCAGGGGAGGCTTGGCCCTCGGAGTGCATGCCTCTGTGTAAGTGTTGCCACGCACCCAACCCTCCACCCGAGTCTCTGCCTGGACCAGGGCTCACTTCTCACCATTCACCTCCATGGCCTCGCCAATGGGAGGGGCTCAGGGGGACTCTGACCAAGGATGAGGACAGTCCACATGATAAAAGATGAGTCTGTACGTGAAAGCTGGCGTACCTTGATGTCTGGCAGTCACAAATACCCCCGTGCTTCTCCAAGGTAAGCAAAATTTCATCTTTGCTGTCAAATCGATCAGTAGACTAGGAAAAATGAATAAGAAAATCTACGTAAGCCACGCAGAACAACCTCCAAGATACAGTTTTTAAGAAAAAAATTTACTTTTGCTTTCAGAACACTTAACTTAGAAGCCTTAATTAGTATCGACTTGGCAACTTAAGCATTTATTAAAATATCCACTTTAGAAAAGCAAACCTTGACAGATTCTTCCCAAGTATAGCCTCAAATATCACAAGTTGGACACTGACCGAAAATGCCAACTTTTCCAAAAAGTGAGCAATTCCACTGAGATATTTTGCTTCATATCTTGATCCAGAGTTAATAAGAACTGGCAATAAAAATAAAGTTGACAGGTTAAGTCAGATATTCAAAAGAGAAAATTTAATCAAGACAAACCTTTCAAAATTGTGAATATGACCGAAACAGCCAGATTTAAACACATGAGGACGACAAGTACGTACGTTACCTCGATTCCGAAGGTTTTCACAGCTACATACGTACGTCAGTATTTATAGAATTACGTACTTTATATCTGTGGTAGAAAACTTTTAGGACGACAGAAAGGCAGAAAGAAGGAAACAAAACCCACCACCAGGAGAGCCACCGTTCATACTCTGCTTACTAAATTTTCAGATTCTACGCCATGCTTTTTCACTCAGGACACAATTCATGAACGATGCCCTAAGTACAACTAACAGTCAACTGAAGTGTGTGCATGTTACAACAAACGGGGCCGCCCGCGACGCTACCGACAGCACTTACTTCCTACTGTACAAAACTGCCCAAACTTATTTTGGGACGCCACACGAAGCCCATTCTCCAGTGTGGTGACTCTGGTTTCAAACTTCTCTTGTCCATCAACTGTGGCAAAAACAGGCTTGGGTACTCCAGGCAAGGGGGAAGAGAGGGGGACGCTGGGATAGGCACCGCCACTACTGAACTGCCTGTACGCAGGGGCTCCAAACCTGAAACACAGAAATCGGCCCAGGTATAATACAACTGAGATGGTGGGACCTGTGGTGACCACCTAGGTGCAGTTACTTGTGTTCTGTGTGCATTTAAAAAATCAGCATCTCCTTATCTAGAGGACTGACTTCTACACGTCTCCAGAGACAACACAGAGGAGTGACCGAGAACACCACTGAGGTGTTCCCAGGGACATGCGGCAAGTTGGTTCAGGCCTTGAGGCCTCAAATGCCGCCTCCATGAAAAGAGGGTTAAGTGGGTTAAGTCTGTTTCTACACACTGAGCACTTGGCCAAGCCCTGCCTTCAACAGCCCCCTGGCGCCTAAGCAGAAGCCACATCTCTTCACGGGGTCCCGAAGGCCTCTAACTCCCCCTCCAAACTCATCTGCTAGCCCCCGCCCCCGCCCCAGGCCCGGGTCCCACTGGCCAGTTGGTCCGTTCCCTGGACACACTGGGCTCATCATCCCCTCGCTGCTGTTCTCACGGTTCCCGGCCTGACCCGCCTTCCCCTGCACTGTTCACAGGGCTGACCCTTCTCTCAGTCCCCGTCCCTTGTCTCAGATGTCACCTCCTCGTAAGCTGCTCCTCCTCGTTCCACCTGAAGTTAGTCTCTCCTGTTTCTTACCGCCGAAGGCAGCTTACTCCCTTTAAAGCTGACACTTTGGGCATGAGACTGCCTGGACCCAGTGCCTGGTTTCTGTCCCCATCGCACCCAGGATCTCACAGCGAGGGATCAACACCCATCTGTCGCCCGAATGAAAGCGCCAGTGCGGGAAAAGGCCAGACATCCAGAGGAGAGGGGACAGAGCACAGCAGTCAAGGACATGGCTCTGGCGACCACAGAACCCAGGCTTGCCGGCTCGGCCTCACAAGGGGGCACGCGGCCGGAAGGGGCCGGGGCGGAGATGACACGTGACTTCGGACGAGCACCCCCCGACCGCCCGGGAGGAGAGGGCGGGAGAGAGGCGGATGGGGCTCGGGACCGGAGCCCGGGGCGCCATGGGGGTAAGTGCCCCCGTCGCCTCGGGGACCGGACGGGGGTCCCGCACTCCCAGCCCGCTTGCCGGGCGCCGCCCCTCGGCGTGGGGGAGCCAAAGGCGGAGCGTCCAGAAGGGCGCGGGCCGCCCCAGCCCCCGGCCGATCCCCGGCCGGCCCTCGGCTCACCTCAGCCGCGAGCGGCCCCAGGAGCCCGAGCCTCGCAACAGCCGCGTCGCCGCCAGCACCATAGCCGCCATCTTGAGTCACCGCCCACCGACTCTGTCGTCACTTCCTGTTCCGCCTCCGGCCCCCCGCCCCCCCGGCGCCGGCCCGAGGCGTTCGGGCTTGCGTTTCCGGTACGCGGAGCAGAAGCAGCGGCCGGAGGCTCGGAGCAGCGGCCGAGGGGCGGGCGACTGGGGCGGTCGACTTGGGCCGCGGCCTGGGCGGAGTCGGAGCCATGGAGCCGCCGCTGCCGGGCTAGGGAGGGCTGGCGCCGCGGGGCCCGCGGCGATGGCGGGCTACGCGCGTCGCCCCGGCGTCACCCCGCTGTCCCGGGCCCGGAGCCTCGTCATTCCGGACGGTGAGCGGGCGTGGGGCGGGCGGGGGTCCGCGGCCCGGCGTCCGCGCTGAGGCCCAGGTGAGGCGGGCGCGCGGTGAAGTCGCTCTTGTTGTTATTACAGCTCCCGCGTTCTATGAGCGCCGGTCTTGTCTCCCCCAGCTAGACTGTGAGCGCCCCCAAGCCAGGGACCTGGAGTCCCACTTCTTCGGCATTCGGCCGACGTTTATGTGCTATGTGCCCAGTCCGGTGCTAGCTTCCGTGGGAGACACAGGTGAGAGACGAGCCTCAGGGACTCCCGGTGCCGGCACTACCTGTAGGTCCCGCGCGATAGCGCAACTCACCCCCGGCCCAACGGTGACCACTAGCCCCACCGTGCGCCGGGCGCTGGGAGTAGGAGACGTAAGTGCATAGGAGTCCCGTCCCCTGGAGCTCACAGTCTCCTCTTGGAGAACCCCCTGCCCCCCCTAGCCAGACAGTTCCAGTACACCGTGGCAAATGCCGGCATAGAGGTAGGCCCAGTGGCAACACAGGAAACCACCTTGCTTTCTCAGGTGGGAGGATGAGGGAACCTTCATCCAGTAGGCCAGGCTGGGAAACCAGGTGTAGCCATCCTCTGGTCGCTGCAGCTGGGCAGAGGCCATCTTTAGTTCATCCTAATTCTCCCCAAGCGGCTACACTGCCTGCCTGGGGTCCAGGGTGTTCAGGGAGCGTTTAGGTGGTTCTGTCAGGGTCTGAGAGCCCATGACAACCCACGAGGGCATTCAGGAGGCACCATAAGACGGAGGACGTGCGCCTGCCCCGCGGGGCATCAGACCTACGGGAGCTTTTTCAGAATCACAGCTGCCAGGGCCCACGGATGTCAGACCATCTCCAGGGGCAGGAGCCCGGGGGCTTGTGCTTTGAAAGTTGCCCAGGCCGTAAGAGCCACTGCAGTAGAGACCGCATGTCAAAACAAGTTGTGGTCATAAAGGCTTCCCATGATCACGGTGGGGTGATGATGTCTCTGCAGATTTGGGCTATGGAAAGGGGAAAGGCACTATGCACGGTCCATCAGGAGCCCAGAACACACACTTTGGAGGTACAGTAGTTCAGTAACCCTTTCTTTTTCTCTCCGTCCATGCCTCTATGTGGCAGGCACGTGCCCAGCAGCAGGGCTGGCAGTCTGACAGCATATAACCCGAAAGAGCAGGTGGGGGTGGAGCCCCACAGTCGATCTTGACCAGCGGGTGGAGGGAAAGTGGGCACAGGGGCAGGAGAACCTGGGCATGAGGGATGGCAGGGGGTGGGAAGTCACACCTGAGGGGTCTGAGGAGACAGTGGGGCCAGGGTTACAGGAGCCAACTTCATACAGGGTTGACACCTGGGCTTGGATCACTGGTGGGCCAAAAGGGCCGCAGGGTGGCTGGTTGGGTACCGGCAGAGTGGGAAAGAGAAGGGAGAGCTGGAGAGTGAGTGGGGAAAAGGCTGGAGGTGGAGCAGTGGTTCCTGACGTGGCTGCACGTCCGCTCTGCCAGCCTCCAGCGTAGGCTGCAGCCCAAGCCCTTTGCATGGGAGTGGAGGCGCGTGGCAGCCTTAGATGTCCCCAGGTGGACCCCGTGGGCAGCAAGGTGCGGGGACCGAGGAGCTGGGACGAGAAGGAGAATTTAGAATGCCCGAGTTGGTCTGTTTTATCAGCCAGCTTTCTCGTTTCCCAGTGTCGCTGAGGTCTGGTGGAAGGACGAGGGCAGTGTTCCCCATCTTAGGTGGGGTCGTGTTCAGGAAAGAGCAACGAATAGGGACGTTCCCTTTAAGGACCTTCAGAAGACGTTTCACGTTTGTGACGTCTGTTATCATCTCAGGTGAGAAACTTGGAGATCTTGAAGAGGCAAATCCATTCTCCTTTAAAGAGTTTCTGAAAAGCAAGAACCTTGGCCTGTCGAAAGAGGATACTGACAGCAGAATTTATTCAAAGGTAAACCTAAGGCGTTGTTTGCAGCGACCTTAGACAGAAAACCCTTCCGGAGGCCGTCTCTCTTCTGATGTGCAGTGTTGCTTCCCAGGAGGCTGGCCGAGGGCTGTGGGGCAAAGCGGGGCAGCTGCTGCTCCCGGTGGAGAAGCCGTGTGACACTCAGAGCCGTTTGGGTCCTTCCTGCCCCCCACATTCTCGGCAGCCAAGATGGGCCCTTCTTCTTGTTCCAACCTCAGACGTCTAGGAAGAAGGGCCTGCGACGGCTCCGGAGCCTGAGCGTCGCCTCCCTGTCTTCTTCAGGAAGCCACGAGGCACTCGCTGGGACTCGGCCGCAGCTCCCCCACCTCCCAGGCCATGGGGTATGGCCTGGAGCATCAGCAGCCGTTTTTCGAAGACCCGACGGGGGCTGGCGACCTCCTGGACGAGGACGAAGGGTGGGACGGGGCCTACCTGCCGTCTGCCGTGGAGCAGACCCACTCCTCCAGGGTTGCTGCCAGCACGTCGCCCTGCAGCACCTATGTCTCCTTTTTCTCCAACCCGTCGGAGCTGGTGGGGCCTGAGTCTCTGCCTCCGTGCATGCTGAGCGACTCCGACTCCCGCGTCTCACCAGCCGGGAGCCCCAGCACCGACTTCACAGTCCACGGAGAGTCTCTGGGGGACAGGCACCTTCGGACGCTGCAGATAAGTTACGAAGCAGTAAGTGAGGGGGCTGTGCGTCGGCACCCTGGTCGCGGCTCGTGTCTAAGCAGCATTCTTGGAGGAAACCTGGAGCCCCCGGTGTCCCTGATGGCCGGGGGTGGGCTCTAAGGACAAGACAGCCTGTGGTCTGTCTGACCGGCAAGAGCGTAACCGCCAAAGTCCTGCGGAGGGCTGTGAGGGGGCGTGAACTGGAGCAGAGGGAGATCCTCAACGCGCTGCCCTCAGAAAAGGGTCCACCCCAGCTGGTGGCTCGGGGACAGCTTGCCCGGTGTCCTGAGGGCATTTGAAAAATTATAGTCACCCAAGAGTTATAAGATCTCAGTAGGACTGGAGTCTGTGACTGTGGTGCCTTTAGAAAGCAGAAAACCTTGTTCTTGGTTTTTCTCTGTATGTGGACCGTAGAGTGGCTCTTGCAATGTTTTTGTTTATCAAGAAGTTGCGGAGCCGAGTAACAGAAGTACACATCCCTTTGCAGTGAGACACCAAGCTTCTAATGAGGATTTTCTTTTTCTGCAGCTGAAAGATGAAAATTCTAAGCTAAGAAGAAAGCTGACCGAGGTTCAGAGCTTCTCTGAAACTCAAACAGAAATGTACGTAAGTTTTGAGTTAGGCTTGCAATTCAAATTATCTTCTGACCCTCAAAGAAACCCATGCGAAAACGATAATGAAGTATCAGAGTTGGACTGTGCCTGGGTTTATTGTTTGTTTTTTTGTTTTGTTTTTTAAAATTAGTTCGTTTATTTAACTTATTTCTTTTTGGCCGCGTTGGGTCTTCGTTGCTGCGCGCGGGCTTTCTCTAGTTGCGGCGAGCGGGGCTACTCTTCGTTGCGGTGCGCGGGCTCTAGGCATGCAGGCTTCAGTAGTTGCGTGAGAGTGGGTTTATTGCATTAAATCCTCAGCATCAGATACGTTTCTTATGTTTTGTGTAAAAGTGTGTTTGAAACAGAGCAAAATCAACCCCACTTGACAATGGAGCAGCAGAGCTGTGAGACGGCCCCAGGGCGCCCCTGACCGCCAGCCAACTGGCATCCAGCTCTGAGGTGGTCGCCTCACAGCTGTTCCTCCCAAGGTGCATTCTGAAACCTTGTGGTTTTTATTTGATCAAATCCAATTAAAACTGTTTATAGCCTGACATTCTTAGAATTAGTCAAGGGAGTTACTAGTCACCTGGGCTTTTTCCTTAACAAGGGTGAGGACGCTCGAGCGGAAGTTAGAAGCAAAAATGATCAAGGAGGAGAGTGACTACCATGACCTGGAGTCGGTGGTGCAGCAGGTGGAGCAGAATCTGGAGCGCATGACCGTGAGCAGACAGGCGCCTGGCTCGCAGTGGGGCGTGGGCGGGGCCAGCCTGGCTGGACACTGTCGGTGTCTGCTGTGTCACTCCCCACAGGGCACTGAGTCCTGCCCCGGGGGCACATGGGTCTGGGTGGGCCCAGGCAGGCCGGCAGTGAGCAGGGCCCCTCACAGTGGGCTGCCCAGCTGGGGCCGCCAGGTGAGGGAGAGGGACGGGGAGGGAGGGGGACGGGGAGGGGGAGGGGCAGGGAGGGAGGGGATGCGCCCTGCGTCCATTTTACCGTGTCAGTGATGCCTCTTATTTTTTTTCTCTTTTTGTGGGGGGAATAACAGAAACGGGCAGTAAAGGCCGAAAATCACGTCCTAAAACTGAAACAGGAAATCAGCTTGCTCCAGGTAACTAGAGAGAGGGGCTTAAACGGTTCACATATTCGTGAATTCCAAAAAGGGCACCAAAGAGTCTCTGCTGGGGTTTCCTCCCCTCGCCCTCCCGCTCCCCCGCAGTTGAAGCACCCAGATCAGGACAGCCTGAGCTTTCGTCCCGGGCCTCCTGGTTGTGCCCAACAGGAGTGTCAAGGGCATCACTATAGAGCGGGGGGTGGCACGTGCACACCAGACGACAGGCGAGGTACCAGGGACGGCATTAGGCCCGTGTCCTTTAGGAGGCCTGCTACCCCCCAGTTAGGAAAGGGCATCATCCCCTTGTCGCCTCTACCTAGGGTGCCTTGTCTGGTTTCAGTCAGATGGCCTTTTAGCTGCTCTCCTGTTTAGCCAGGAAAAAGCCCTAACGCTGCCACGCCCGTCCCCTCCCCCCCACCCCGGGCCCAGGCGCAGGTCTCTAACTTCAAGCAGGAGAACGAAGCCCTGCGGTCAGGCCAGGGTGCCAGCCTGGCAGTGGTGAAGCAGAACACCGACGTGGCCCTGCAGAACCTCCGCGTCGTCATGAACAACGCGCGCGCCTCCGTCAAGTGAGTGCAGGGCCTGGAGGGGTGCTTAGCCGATGTTTCCAGCAGCAGCCTTGGGGGGTGGGGCTCAGTGATCCTGTTCACTCCGCACTCATACGACACATCCTTGGCGAGCAGGCCCTCCACGGTCTGCGGGGGGATAACCGTTCTCACCTGGGAGGCTTGAGGGTTAACGTCAGCCAGACCTGAATCTCCTACAAGACACCAAGGTTTTGAGTGAAAAAGAATAATACTTTCCCTCTTATAAAAACACATACACTTGAAGAAGGCCCAAGACGTGCAGGGCACAGTGAGGCTCCTGGGAGGGGTCGGTTGCCGTCGTCGTGATCTCTCTCCCGCGGGGCTGAGCTCAGCAGCAGCGGTGTCCAGTCAGAGCCGCTGGTAGGGAAGCCCATCGGGTGTCCAGACACAGCCGTGGGTAGAGAAGCCCGTCTCGTTTAAGTCCTGTACAAAGAGTCTTTTGAGACTGAATCTAAGATTTAAAAACTCTGCACTTTTCACTCTGGAACTTCTCTGCTTTAACGCTTCTGGTTTTTTTGGGGGGGGGGGGGGCGGGGGGCTGCGTTGTGTGGCTTGCGGGATCTTAGTTCCCCAACCAGGGAACCAACCTGTGCCCCCTGCAGTGGAGGCGGGGAGCCCAAACCACTGGACTGCCAGGGAGGTCCCAAAGCTTCTGTTATTGCCCTGGAGCAGTTGTAGAAATCATCTGTAACATCTGTGCTTTTATTTCAGGCAGCTGGTTTCTGGAGCTGAAACATTGAATCTTGTTGCTGAAATCCTTAAATCTATAGACAGAATTTCTGAAATTAAAGATCAGGGGGAGGAGTCTTGAGACCCACAGAGGTGCTTCCAGCTCACAGCTCTGTTTACATCCTGAAACCATTACCCGATGGATTCCAACATGCCACCATGTCTCTGAATGTGCAGTCTTCACACACAGTAAAGATACCTATCACAAGATACTAATTTCACGGCCTGGAACAGTATCATGAGCCGCACACAGGGAGGAGCAGCCCCTGGATGCGAGAGCCGCACCTGTGCTCTGTGTAGCCCTCCTTGGTGAGCTACGGGCGCTGATCATCTGCTGGAAGACATTTCTATAAAAGCCGGTGCTTTTTTTTAGAGTTACTAAACAAAAACAGCAATTCTGTGATCAGTGTTTTCCATTGTCATTCTAGAATATGAACTGTAAGATAAGTTCAGTTGATCGTCTTTGCTTTCGTAAGTAGAGAAAAACACTAAATGAGTCACAACGTAAGCGCTCGCCTCAAACAGGGACCTGTGCCTTACTGGCGGTGCTTTGCACCCCCTCTGGCTCACAGCCCACTCCTTCAGCTTCGGGGTGGGGGTGGGGGCTCCTGTGGTTGGTGACCTGAGCGTGGATGCCCCACGAGGTGGTTGCCGTTATCTTCCCGCAGGGATCAAGGTCAGCACGGGCATTCCACGGTGGGGCACCACCTAAGTGCACTGGAAAACTGGTTTTGGCTAGAGGGTTTTGCTACGCATTCCAAGCGGCATCTTGTAGGATGACATGTAGGATTCAGGGACTTGGAGCCGAGGCAGAGCCTTCCCAGGTCAGGGCGATGTCTCCCCGGGTGCCTTTCCAATCCCTTCCTGTTGGAGGGGAGGCGTAACATGCACTAGATGCCTTTTTGGCTGTTTTCCTACGGATGTTATTTTTTTAACTAAACGTCCTTTTTGCATCCTGTTCAAATTGACAGTTTTCTTATTTAATAAATTCTAAAATTCATATGTAGTGTCCTTTTTTTTCCTAATTCAGCCCGTTCTTTATGCTTGAGAATCACGCTGCTGACCGTGGCCTAATGGGTGGTTTGTGCTGATAAATGAAAAAGCCCAGGGGGTTAGGGTGGACCCACACCGGCTGCTAGGCTCGGCTGCAGGAACAGCGCGCTGCGGACACGCGCGGCACAGCTGCGTGTCTTGGGTGGGACAGGTTGGAGTCTAGCATGGGAGCATTTGAGGTCCCCTGGTTGGACTTACAAGACGTTTGAACTGCTAGGCCCTGTGATCTCAGCTACAGGTAAGAGCCTCCCAGCAGTCCCCACTGACCCCGCCCTTCATCTCACCCCCACCCACTACCTTGTGCTCCTGCCAGTTGGTGAAAGTGGGTTCCGGAATCAGTTTTCAGAGCAGACTTCAGACAGGGTGGTCTCGTAGGAGAGTGTTAGAGTGAGCCTCTCTTCTGGGTGCGCTCGCAACAGCGCTGGGGCTGCTGGGGGGGCGGTGCCTGGGCCACAGCCCTAGGTAGAGGGCACAGCATTTATTTTACAGGGACCAGATCACCGGGCTGGAGGGCTGGGGTGGGCACAGAGGGTCTGGGTGCAGCAAGGAGAGGGGTGGACACGCAGGCTTCTGTTACACTGTTCTCTGTGCCTTTCAAGTGTTCAACAGTAAAAAAAAAAACTTCAGAGAACAATTCACGATGACTTCGTTGAACAT